>NW_010552056.1:0-1349 GCF_000687285.1 Phaethon lepturus
GGACGGATGCCGCCAGCTATCCGCTATCCCCCACCCTCCCTTCCACAAGACGCTGTCATTCTTTCCCAGCTCTGAAGTATGTGTTTTATTACAGATTATTTAATTTGATGAGCAACATTCCCACCGCCCTGAGCGCAGTCTAAGTGGAAAAAGGTTTACTTGGCGTTGCGAAGCAATTTCAATAAAAATAATTAAAAAATAAAAAGAAGACAACGACGCGCACACAAGAAAAAAAAAAAAAGAAAAAAAAAGAAGAGCTCTCCGAATATCGCCAGAGGGTCTGAGCCGGCTTCCACCGACCTGGGTTGCAAGGTTTTCCAGCCAAAGGAGCCCTCATCTCTTTTTTCTGATGGAGACAAGGAACGAGAGGTGTCCTGCCCCACCATCGCATCCAGTCCTGACACGGCTGTTTGTGAGGACCACCTTGGCTAACAACTGTCCATTGTTGAAAACTGACAAAATGTCCCCTGTAATTTAACTTCAATATATGTCAGGCGATGGAAAGATACTGGCAACTCATTTTTAGGGTGTAAATAGTTTCTCACAACACTCGCGGGTTCGTAACTTACAACGAAAGCAGGAAAAAAAGGCAGAAGCGGCCGGAGGCTGGGCTGGGAGAAGCTCACCGATGCCTCGGTCATAAAAGTGTACAATGGCAGGGCTTTATTGTCTCGTTAAGCGCTTCATAAGTGACCCCGTTTATTTCTGAATAGCCATGTTTTGATGACTTATAGTATATGCAAAAACAAACTTTCCCGCGGTGTTTTTTTTCTCCGTCATGCTTTTCTTTTCAAACAGCCAGATGATTTTAAAAAGAAAAACACCCAGAAATGATAAATCGCGTCGCATAGCTAATGGCTGGAGGGCGCGTTTACCAATTCATAATCATTTATTCTTGGTGATGTATGACCCTTACTCTTAAATCTCAAAAGCTTCTATTTGAAGGTGTAAATAGCTTTTTCCCCCCTTGCAGTAAACCTTACTGCATTAGCAGTGATTGATCTCCTGTACAATTCGTCCCAGAGTGCTATTTTAGAGGGGGAACACTGGCTTTTGGAGATTAACTGGGGAGTCTGTTACATATTAATGAACCTAGGAGATATACTAACGTTTTGGTAATTTAGTTATTTGTGTCTATAGCTTTCGCCGTTATTTTCTCTTAGACCCCCGCGGTTGTTATACATCGAATTAAAAAGTGGTCCTTCAGCATCATTTTTTCAGTGGCAACTAAACGCCATTTAATGTGAAAAACAAATGTTGACTTGTCTCTTGAAGGAAGTGTGTTTCTTGGCAAGACATCAAAGTGTTTTAAACTGTATTGGAAGGGTTTGTTAGTTTTCTTACCCGGA
>NW_010552057.1:0-12669 GCF_000687285.1 Phaethon lepturus
GGTCCCCCGCCCGCCCAGCAGCGCTGCCCGGTGCCCTGTTGCGCTCCCGGATGCCGGTTTTGGAGCTCTTGTCCCCGGTCGTTTTTTTGGAAGCGAGTTGCTCGGTTACGACCCGCGGAGTTTCTGGGCTGGTGATCTTCTGAGGAGGGACTGATCCCGGTCATTCGCGGGTTACAAAGAAAAGGGACGGCCCCGGTAGCGAGGGCCCAAGGAATTATATTTATTGGGCGTGTAGCGTGCCGACAGGGCGGGCTGGATGGCGAACAGTAAAAATACAGGAAGAGTCAATTCTTGATTTCTGCTTGCAGGGAGAGAATAATATTTACTTTAGGTGCTAGATGATAATTACCGCAGAGGACTGCCACTCAGCAAAAAAACAAATACTAATGTTATATACGTACGGGAGCTGGCAGCTTTCCAGTGACGCAGGAATGTGGTACTCAACAGCGGAGTGCCTGTTTATTCATTTTAAAAGTAAATGGGTAGGCTTGATGCGTATTCATTTTTGTTGTTAACATTTAACCAACAGACATGAAAGAATATTAGGAGAAATACCTTTTGGAAAACTGTGGAATATACTGAACGGTAGACCCGTAGGGTCTAATTCAGAAGTGATATATAATTGAATAGAGAATTTAATTAGTATTTTATGCTGCAGCTTTTTCCGCATGGACTTTATTGTTAATATTCAAAGTAAGATTAAAAAATCTGCCTCATTCCTTCTCTTCACAGAAATTCTCCATTGACATGGCATTCAGTTGAATAGCACCCGGCTGTGTACGCTTTTTCACTGTTAATGATTTTAATCTAAGAATGCAAGCAGAGTCAGTTCTGCCAGTTTGTAGGGAGCACACAGTTGGTACTTTATGAACAGCCTCTTTCTCTCCTTTTTCTGGCAGGTTTCAGTGCTGCATTTAGTAAGAGAAAAGTGCTATTGGATGCCTGGGAAGGAGTGCTGGAGGAGGCCAAACCAACAGCCTAGCATGCTGGAGCTCAGTGCAGAAAAAGATCTGATTCTCACACAACTAATAATTTGAATAGGTTTCTTCTGGCTATACAAGCCAGTTTCTCTCCTGGGAAAACAGAGTTATTTAATTATTATTCGTTTTCTAATAAAACTAAGCTCAAGTCATGTGTCTTACAGTTGGTCTGCTTTACAGGAAGGAATTATCTTGCATCAATGAAGTTGCTGGTTGGTATCGGTTGCAAATATCACCCAGCACTGTTATCTTTCCTTACTGCAGTGTTTTGTGTTGCAACACAATTATAAATATGAAAAGAGACGCTGCAGTGATTCACTGAGAACGTTTCTGTGATCCATGAAGCTGGTGCAGTGGTATGCTGGCTAGGTTGTCCCTGCAACAGCTTGAAAGCTACCAAAGGGAGGCACTGGCAAGGGGGAAGAGGTAGGAGAGAAGAACCAGGATCTTGGGAGGGGAAAACTAGAATGAAATGAAGAAAGAAGGTAATCGTCAGAAGTTTGTTGATTGAATGAGAGAGAGAAAATTGCATTCTTAAGTAATGATCGTTGGATGATGCCGGTTAGAAAGGACCTCAGGCAGCATCTAGCCCGATCTCAAGCTGAAGCAGGGAGAGCTCTGAGGCCAGGTGAGGTT
This sequence comes from Phaethon lepturus, assembly GCF_000687285.1. NCBI lineage: Eukaryota > Metazoa > Chordata > Aves > Phaethontiformes > Phaethontidae > Phaethon > Phaethon lepturus. The sequence continues at coordinate 1,617 of NW_010552057.1, forward strand.
GCTCGGGGCTTTCTCTAGTTGGGTCTTGAAAACCTCCAGGGACAGAAACCATGCAACTTCTCTGTGCAGCCTGTTCTTCCGCTTCGCTGTCCTTATGGTGAAAAAGATGTTCTTCATAAAAATGATGAAATGCTTGATTCTGTCCTCCTCATACTGAGGAGTTACAGCAGTGGGGAGGAGGAGGGGAAGGTATTGCCTTCCTCCCACTGGCCCTGCTGGAAGCCTTGTGAGGCACGGTAGTAGCTGTGGTGGTGTCTCCTCTAGGTGCAGATTTAGGAGGCAAGGCTGTGGAAGGCAGCCCAGCTGGTAAATTCAGTACTGCAGTTACTTCAAATACAAATTGAGCCCCCCTCCATCAGGTGGATAAATATATTTCATTCATTGTGTACATTTAGTTAGGTTCCTTAAAATAGGACTTCATTAGTAGGAACCTGTAATGGCAGATCCCACGTCTGGAGGGGAAGCAAATACTTTTCAAGTGCTGCTTGTAAGCAGCATATTTTATGGACTTTGAAGTCACATAACTCTCTCTATACTTGACAAATATTGGGTGTACTTGCAGCTGTACTGAGATTTTGCTGAAATAAATGAGACTTTTCCCTTTTGCACTTATTCTAATGAAATATTCCATAGTTGCAGCTGTGGTATAAGCACCTCAAAGCTATTTGTGCTGTTAATGGAGCTCACTAGATAACGTAATTATACTTAAAAGCTTTTGCCTAGTCTGTAGCAAGCACATGTTGGAATGTACTGGTTAATTATAATTTGCAGTATCTCAAAGTAACAATGGATGGTGGAAGTGTATTAAGGTTTTAGAGATTGCAGTAGGTGGATCATGAGTAGTAATACAGAAATTCTCTGCATCCCCAAAACACCACCATAAAAAGGGATGTTTTTGGCATAGAATCATACATTGATGTGTCGATAGCAAACTCTTTGTTGTGAAGAGTCTGAAGGTGTGCATGTAATTGGATCTGAGAACAGATCATAATATGAAGTGAAAATCGTGAACTTTATTCTTTTAAAGATGGGCTTTCAGAACACAGACTATTGACCTCAGTATGGGGAAGACACTCTGGTGTCTGTCTTGTTAATGGGATGTTTTTCCTTCTTACATATCACAGCTGGACCAGATATCTGATCAAATCCTGACATTAATGAAATTACTGGCAAAACTGTGATCAGTTCTGATAGAGAAGGGATTTTACTGAAGAAAACGTACATTTGTGTGAGGGGCTCTTGTCTTCAAGGGCCAAGATGCAAAAGATACAGAGGAACTTGCAAGAGATGCAATGAAGTTAGAAGTCTTCCCAGCTTTTTGTTTCAAAGTGATAGCTAGTTTCTTGTTTCAAACTATTGGATCAATAATAAGAGTTGAAAAAAAAGAATATTTTTAGTAATATTTTGCAATTATGCTAAGAGAAGATCCGTGTTTTCCCTCTATCTGCTGTTAGCTAAAGAGAACAAAGTCTTTTGAGGACAATAAAGCTCACTTGGGTTTGTACTGGGAGCCCTAATATTTACATATATAATCTGTCTCGCGCTCTGTGTTTCAGTGACTATTTGAATTTCTTATCAAAGTAATAAAGAAACAAACTGAAAGAGAGAAAGATGCCAGCTGATAATACTGCTGTGATAACACGTAATTACATACTGGCTAACATACTTTGGGGAGAAGAATTTGATATCAAGCCAGGGAGCCTGGATATCTGGAGAGATCAGGGAAGTAGATCCCCAACCGATAAAAGCAGTCAGGGGACTGCCAGGAGGAGTTACAGCAGCTCACACCAGCTGCAGACTTCTCCCAGGGTTCCTCTTCCTTAAACCATCGTTAGTTTGCCGTGATGTCCCATGGAAATCTCTCTACTCCATCTCACTCCCGCTTTCTCAGGTGACTGTTTCTCTGGTGTCTGCTTGGCACCGAGAGGCTGTGCCAGCTGAAGCCCTCGGCACACGACACGGCTCTACGGAAAAGCGCAGGCAATAGAGTAGCTGCTGCAGGTAGAATGTGGTTTTGAAAAGGAAATGTACTCATTTTTTTCCGATTTTTATTGACGCGTTGGCAAAATGTCTGTGGCACTGTGTGATTAGCTCAAAAAGCACTTTGGGACATTCTGATTCAAAACATTTTTGTTCTGACTTCTGCTTTGGAGTGCATTTTTAAAGCATATCCTAGCCATAACAATTATAAACCCAGAAGGCCTGGCCTCTGCTTTTCAAACTAACAAGTATTGGTTTTTTTCAATTTTACAAAACCAAAAAGTGGAGTATATTTTGCTTTCAGATAGGGAATCAAAATGGAAAAGTGACTGTCAGTTTAGGTGTTGGATTTGATTTTATATTTTAAACTTAACCTGTTGCATCTCCCTTCCCTCTGTCTTGTCTCCATGCAGTGTTACGCCTAGCAACACTAATCCCTTTATGAAGAAAGACAGTTCATAGAGATAACCTTTGGTCTAGGTTTTTTCTTGCACATCAGGTCACATAAAACAGATGTCTCCATCAGAGAGCTTAGTCTCCACAAGACCCTACGCAGTCAGGAATGATAAGAGGTTTTGGTTCTGGTGCCCTCCTCGTTCTTTCTTGAAAGCAAACTCTGTGTTTCCCTGGCCTTTGAATTACAGAGGAAAAAGGAGGGAAGGTTTTTATGTACCTGTTCTTTGTCTGCCTATGAACTGTTGTTTACTAAAGAATAACTATAAAATTAAGGTAAACTGGAATCTTGGTGATAAATTCTATTCTCCAGAGTGTTGCTGGTTTGCTGTGAATACCGGCTCCATTGTTAATATTTGGAAATACTTTTTTAACTCCTATTTTTTCATGTTTTGAAAGTCGATCAACCAAGCTCTCTGTCTTTTAAGAGCAGTGGAATACCAGATTGCCGGACTTTGCCTGTAAGTCTGTCTCCTTCCTTTTGTGGACATGAAAAAATGGCAGTCTCTGAATAGAAAGAAAATGTGAAAAGTGGTGTGGAAGATGAAAAAGTGTCGCACATGCAGGGTAATGAGCACTTAAAGGAATTTTATTACATGAAATGCAATGTATTATGCTACATGTGCTGGTTACCATTTTCTATAGTCAGGTGAAAAACTCCTATTTTTAGTGTATCTCAGAGCAAATGACATTTTATGGAACCAGATAATGATTAATCTAACTTGTTCTCATGCTGTGTAGAAAGCGATGTAGACCAGCGCTGGCCGCACCAGATGCTGTGCAAACAGAGGAGTTAAGCCGCGCGAGGCGAGCGGAGGGACCGGGTGTAGCAGAGCGGGGCTGCTGCTGGACGTGGCGCCGGGCCGAGGGGTGGGCGAAACGGGCAGCGAGTGCCCCGGGCAGGGGAGTTTGAGTCGGAGCGGAGAAAGGACTTCCCTCTCCTTCCGGACCCTGGTTGAACTGGTCCAGCTTTGGCGCCGGGCTCGGCTCCTTCAGGACTTTTTTCCCCTCCAGAGGTGGTGCGGTGGAGGAGAGGGTGCGGGTGCGCCCGGCCCTGCTGCCTGCGCCTTCCCGGGTCTCCCTCCGTCGTTTGGAGTCTCTGGTGGCGGCTTTTCCTTGGTGCAGTGGCACAAGCTTTCTCCTTTTCCGCTTACCTCATTGTGACGGTATTAGTGGTTGTAGAGCAGACATTGCGCTCAGGCTTTAGGAGGTTCAGTAACGCAGGATGAATTAAGAATTACTTTGTAATGACCCGGTAAAGCGGTTTGTCACAATACCTTTTTTAACCTAAAGTGCAGCTCATAATTTTCCCCTTTGTGATTAGGCGATGCAGGCAATGACTAGTGAACCTGCTGCGTTGCCTGTTGCCATTATTGGCGGTGGGCGGAGAAGGAAGGTGGTGGTTGTGACTGCGGAAATGGTGGCTTTGCCAGAATTCGGATTCTCAGGTGTTTCGTGAGGAAATGAACAAAAAGAAGGAACTAGGTCTAATATGTGCAAGTCTGTAAAAATGAAGTTTCTGCTATAAAAGCATATTCTTCATTAAAGAAGTACATAGACATGTGCTGTGTGATTAAATAAAGAGATACAAAGGGCTTTTATTTCTCAGTGTCATCAAGAGACTTAACATTGGCAGGAAAAAGTTACAACGCAGTTCGCTGAAACACATTCAAACCCAGGAGTTCACAACACAGATTTCCATTATGGAAAACAGCTCCTCTAAAACTAAAAGGAGCTGCCCCCACCGCAGTGCAGGAGCTGTGGTGTGGGTCAGGTGTGGGCACGCCAGCTCTGCTTTGATCTGTTTGAGAGGAGGGGAACGTTTTTCCTGGCTTACGGTAATAGCAGACCTTTCTTGTCTGCTGCTGTGTTTTGAAGCATAAAGCTGTAATGTGCTATTTTTATTTGAACTGAGATTAGTATAATAAAATACTTAAACCATTAAGTTTTTATGACACCTGGATAAGCATTTTTGAGCTACTAGATTTAGAGGCACATTTCCTATGATTTTGAAATTGAGAGTGGGGATTGTATAACCTGTCTGGAAAACACTTTTAAGCAGGGTATGACTAGAAAATTAGATGGACAAGCTTAAGAATGTAATACAACAATGATTTATAAATCACACTTTCAGGCTTTCTTATGGAAAGTCATATGGTAACTTGGAGAACTGCTTCTCAATATCCGTGTCGCGATGTGGTTGGAGTGCTGTTGCAGGTCTGCTGTGCTGCAAGCCCATTAAATTTTGCTGATTTGACTTCCCTGTAGCCCTGTGTGAACACAGGGGCATGCTGTTGAGATCAGTTTACATGATGAGGCCTCCAGATGGAAAAAATACGTTTGTTCTTATGTGCATGGGTAAACAGATACATCGAAGCTTACAAGCATGGTAATATAATTATCAGGAGTATAAATACATCTCTCTCATTATTGTCACTGTATTTATGATGATATACAGGGCTTTTTGCTCTTTGGTAACAACATACTGACGTTTTCTATTGTGGTGTCCTCCACCTTCAGTATGTTCTCTGTGTGTGGGAGAGTGTGTGTGAAGGAGATGAGGTAACCATCTAATACAATAATAAAAGCAATACTTCGAAAGCTTTGCAGTGGGGATGATGAGAGTGAAGACAGTACCATGCTTGTTAGAATATTAAGTCAAGAGTACATGAGCGATCTCTTGATTGCTGGATGTTCCTAACCCTCTCACAACTGAAGGTGCTTTGTGTAGTGCTGATGGGTATGATGGAAACAAAAGATGAAGAAAAGAACAAAAGATAAAGGCCCTAATTTCCACCCTGTTACATGAACACTTCGTGAGCCTAAGGCACAAAGTTTATTTACACCAGAGCAGTGCTTGTCCCGTAGGTTTTAAACAAGAAAGGAAAAAGCAACTTTTGTCATTCCTTCACAAGGTCGGATGAGTTGAGCCTCCTGGTCCTTTCAGTGCTGGCACCAAGTCGACCCTGCTGAGCAGAGCTCACTCTCGGCTTGACTGTAACCCCAGCCTAACTCGATGGAGGAAAAAACGGCTTTGAGAGTGCTTCTCATGAGAGCTCATTTTACCCTGGTGGCCCTGTTACAAGTTCGTTCAGTGAGTGTACATCCACAGCTGGAGCTTGGGTGAAAACACATGCTAGGGCTGATTGCATAGCATTACATTGCACTTCAGGAAAAAAGCATTTTAGGCTTTTAAGGTGTTTTGCTTGCCAGAATAATATCTTACCAGTCATAATGTATACCTCTAGAAGTGATATGTCATTGCTGTAGAATCTGTGTGTTTTATTCACTTACAAATGGGGAGTTGTTAGGGTGTTTGTTTTCTGGCAATGTTTATTATCTCTGTTTATCTGTATCTGTTACAGTTCTGAAACACATTCATCCTCTTCGGATTTTCTGCTTGCAGTCCTCCAGCAGGAGCTTCCCGTATATTCCAACTCAGCTGAAAGGGTTTTTTTACACCAGAAATTCCTAGTGGAATCCTAGGGGTGAAGTGCAAATCAAAGATACTTACTTTCTACTGCTAAATTGAGGCTCATCTTTTTTCACCATCCCTGTTAAACATATTTCATATTGTTATCAATATCGCTGTGTAGACTTAAACATGACCTTCATTTATACAGAACAATTTTTAATACTTGCGAGTTTTGGAGCTTTCAGTGGTTGGCCAGCTTCATGCAGTACCTCTGAAAGCTGACAATAAATGCTTTGTATTTAAATACAAAGCATTTATCAACACTCTGGAAGGATGAAAATAAGAAAAATCCTGTTTTATACGAGTGTTTTTGTATTCATACGTAATATGCAGCACAACTTGCAGGTTGTGATTTCCACTCCATTGTTACGCTTCTTTCCCACCTTGGAATTCATAACCATTATAAAACGGGAAAAGGCGGGGGGCAGACTGCACATTGTATGTCAGTTGTGGTTTCTGTCTTCAAGTTTCCATCTTCAGGATGACTGTATGTTTATGCTTCAAAACCTCAATGCTTCGGAGTGTGTTGTGGGAACATGTCGCGTTTTATACAAAATTTGGGGAGAACAGATTTCCACGTGCAGCATTTCACCGGAGGACTAATAAAAATACTGTATTTCAAAACCAAAACAACTGCTATGGTGAGGAAATCTCTAGTCGAGCAAGCAGTCAAAAGCTCATGGTCAACTGTCACATTGCGGATACCATGAAATACAGCAGTTGATGGGCAGTGGAGCAGGGATGCTGGTACCTGTGGCACCAAGTCACGTTGGCCATTTGCTGACCTGCTCTTCGTTGTATTTATGTGACGCTTTGTGTCAGACCGAGGACTAATTAGACTCAGAACAGGTATTTGCTTTTTGCAGTATCTCTGCCATATAAACGTTTTTTTTAGTACAGCAAACACAGTGGGGGATCTCCACCACAGAAGCTGTTTGTGTTCCTGCTTTCCCTGAGGTCCCTTGCAACTTGCCACTGATTTTGGTGGAAGTAAGAACAGGTTGCTCACAGGCTGCTTATATCCCTTGAAGAATGTTGACAGCAGAGGTACCTCCGGGTACCGCAGTGAAAGTGCGCAGGCACTGACGTTCCGGCGTGGCTGGAGCGCCGGTGTGGCTGCAATAGCAGGTAGAAACCTCTCTTCCCCCCTCGGACGCGTTTCTTTAAGTCTGTTTTCATTTCACTGGGGAAAAAGGGCTGAGTAAAAGCAGATTTCCTGCTGGCGGGGCATGTTGTGAATCTCCGTACATGGCAAATTCTTTGGACATTTTTCTCTGTGTTTTTACATACCATACTTCTCTAAAGTTTCTCTGAGGTTGTTTTCCTTATAGAGGAAAATGGCAAATTCCTGGTGTCTCTTCTTAGTTATCTAAACTTCTCTGTCAGTGTTCCAGCTTCTATGTGGTTACCACCTTGCTTGCTGTGCACTGTACAAATTAAAATTGAAAAATGCATATTTTTCATTATATTTTATTTTGTGATTATGTGTCCTGTTCAGTTGTTTGGAGAGGTTTGGGGGGAAAGATCTATTTTATTTCTTGCTTCGTCAATGGAGACTGCTCAGTTGGAGGTAGTGCAAGATGGTTGTTGATCCTTAAAAATTCTGTTTTCCTCTTTAATTACTGCTACCTTAATTTTGAGCGTTTTGCAATGAGGCATGAAATCCTGTCTAATCCTGTGTCATCCCTCTCCACTGTGGTGGCATGTTCAGTTGTGTACTGAATTGAAGGGATACAGGAGCGTGTCAGCTCAGTGAGGCATATTGTTTTTTGCTCAGCACAGATCCAGCAATGTATTGTTTAGATTTTGCGTCCGGGAGTGAGTATATACGTGCAGATGGATAAACTTTGTAAAACCTAAGCTTTGCATGATGGCTGTCTAAACTCAGGAAGTTAACAGAGAACGTAAGGTCAAGGACTTAATCAAAATATTGGCATGGCGGTGAAGAATAGCTTCATACCACATACAGTGTGTGTTCATGCATAAATGAGAAGGGAAGGGGATGCTTCTGCATGTCCTTGTTACAGACCTGGCCGTGATGAGTCTCACTGGATTTGGTCAGTGGGGAGGTTCAGTTCCTAATTACCAAAATTGAGAGAAAAGAAAGAGGTGGATGTTCTTAATGTTACTTTCTCTCTCTGACAGAACGATACTTTCTTTAAGTAATCTTTGCCAAGTTACTTGTGGTTTTTAATCCTTGTCTCAAATGTACTTAGAATACAAAAGTTAGAACAATTTTTCATTTTTTCATCTGCCAAACCTAATTAGGATTACTGCAAAATGCTTCCAGATAGTTAGTTATTTTGTAAACTGCCATGAAAAAGAGAGGTGAGAGGGGTAAAAAGGTATGTTAGGTCCTCTCTGGCCCTTTTGCCTTTCTTAGGTAGATCTGTTGCTGTATGGATTTGAGCAGTTTAAAAACTTTTTTTTTTTAAAAGCAGTAAGTTTTTTCTCCAGACTCATGCCCTAGGAAAATACCTCTTATATGAAGAGGAAACAGAGGATGACAAGGGATGGAGGTGCAGTGACTCAGTATCCAGAACTGTTTTTCTGTGGCTAGAAAAGTGAAAAGAGAGTCCCAGCCGAGAAGAGTAACTTGCAACTGTTAGGAAGAGGGATTTAGGAGGATCATGTGAAAGGAAGAATTGCCACCTTCACAGCAGGAAGTGGCCGGAGCACGCACCGGGACCTTGGCCAGGGAAGGTCAGCACGCAGCCGGCTTCAGGGAGGCCCAGAGGAGGTGGTGGAGCGGTGTGGATGGGCAGGGAGCACGTGGGAAGCAAATACTGGAGATTTGTCTGGGTCAGACATGACAGGGTTCACTCCAGGTGCTGAGTAGCGATATCGGAGGGGCAAAGTTAAGTCTTGGTGTCTCGTTGGTTGCACCTTGTTTTGTTTTTGCTTAAAGCCGAACACAGACTATAGGTGGGTAACTGCTGATGTGCATGAGTCACGTAAAATTACGCCATTCAAGTACTGCCAGCAGATGCTTCGAATGGGTAATTTGTAGCAGAGAGCTGGTTAGCTCAAACAGGCTGAAGATGAGAGCACTATTTACTATTTTGCTAGAGACAGCCTGATGCCCTGACTCCTTGGTCACACGTAACTCAGTCTGAACCAGCCTTTGTGTTTCGGCTTGTACCTCTCAAGCTTTGAAGAGATCTCCACATCTGAAAACATGTGATTCTCTTCTCTCCTTGAGAGTCATACAGCAAAATCTTTGTTTCCTTTCAAGTCCTGAATCTTTATGCAGGAGGCAGCTTATTTACTCTACGTTCTTTGATTTGAAACTGATAATGGTACACACTGTGAAAAGTGGTGTAACGTACTCCTTTTGCTCAGGGAGCTCCCTGCTGTTTCTGTGGTGCTTCAAATGTGTCCCGGTATGTAGGTTGTCCCGCTGCTCTTGTTGGCTTCATGGTTTGGTGTTCCCTGGGACTGCAGTCTCTTCTTTCATCTCAGAAGCAGAGTCTGTGAGGAAACTCCTTCCATTGGACTCTTTTTTCTTGTGTTACAGTTGCTTTTACACCCAGGTGAGATGTTTTTCTTTGGCATGATAACTCTCCTGACAAATGGTTAGTTAGCAGGATGTTTTCCTTTTGATGTTCAAGTTGCTATGCATAGAGAAGTTGCTCAAGTGAGAACTTTGCTTACCCTCCAAGTCCAAGTGTCTTTATCTGTATTTGTCTTTCAACCTGTGGTGCAGGGACTTGGCTTGGTCAGAACCAGCTACTGAGTTTTGTAGCGACACACAATTTTTTGCAAGCTTTATTGGTATTGGGGTTCTGCCAGCTTCTGCTTTTTATGATCTCTTTAGCCACATGGGGCTCTTCAAATTGTTTCATACTTCAATTTGAGGTGCATCTCTGTGATGTGCAACACTTGAGTAATGCGTTCGGTCTCCAGTAAAAGCAACATAGAATCATAGAATATCTCAAGTTGGAAGGGACCCATAATGATCATCAAGTCCAATTCCCTGCTCCTTGCAGGACTACTGAAAACTAAACCGTATGACTAAGAGCGTTGTCCAGATGCTCCTTGAACTCGGACAGGCTCGGTGCTGTGACCACTTCCCTGGGGAGCCTGTTCCAGTGACCAACCACCCTGTCAGTGGAGAACCTTTTCCTAGCGGCCGATCTGAACTTCCCCTCATGCAGCTTCATTCCATGTCCTTGTGTCTGTTACCAGTGTAGCCACTGGACTGACAGCACCCATGGGCTTAAGCACTTCTTGAACCAAGCGCATAATATCCTACTTATTGGGGAGCTCCTGTAAGTGATAAATTGCATGTTGCCCCTTTAGAGAAATAGGTTGTTGAAACACCTGGGAGATATGGCAACCACAGTTATTCAAGCCCAGACTCTGTAGGATTTGCTCTGGAGGTAAGCAGAAATATTTCTCTTTTATTTGGGTAAGAGGCCTATTTAGCTTAATTAGGAAGCACTTTGGCAATGATGAAGCAGTATAAGCACACAGGAACGCAAAAAGCCCATCTTCACTGTACACAGATAAAGGGAAACGAGCAAATAAAATACGAGATCCCAGAGCAGAAAGGATTAAAAGCTGGCAAGAGATAGAGTTCTTATTCCTAGGTTGATACGCCTAATTGATATAAACATGAAGCCCTGTGCAGTCTGTGGTAGTTTAAATATTATTTAGATGCGTATCTTTTAATAGATTCTTGCATTTTTAAGACCCACTGGAGTGTAATTGTATTCAACTTAATTAAATGAACCGAAACCCCCTGATAACTCTGCATTACTGCTCCTAAATAAAACACTCTCCAAAGAGACTTCAAGATGCTTAGTTTAGGCGATAAAAAACCTGAGCCCAGCACTATGAAGTTTTGCATGAGCAGCTCTGCGCTGAGTTCTTCTGCATGCCACCTTGCAGTGGTTGAGAGTGTGTGTTAGCCCTGCTGTACCTCTGCTGGAGCCAAAAGCCGAGACTTCACTGAAGTGCTTCAAGACAGCGTCAGTCTTTCTGGTTTTACTGTATTTGTATGAGTGTGGGCTGTCTATTTAAGCGAGCTTATTAAGGCCACCAAGGAGTGGGAACCCCCCTGCGTGGCGCTGGCGGCGGGCACCCGGTCCCTGCAGAAGCGAGGATGTGCGGGGGGAGCGCGGGCAGGCGGGGTGGGCGGCC
>NW_010552058.1:0-1318 GCF_000687285.1 Phaethon lepturus
GACAAAAAAATCTGTCCAATGGTGCCTGGGCACAAAAAAGAACAATTCAAACGTTTTTGTGGGTGAAGTATTTTCTCCTCTGTTTGTATTGCTTTGTCCAAGACAGGACTGTTTTTGTATTGTTTAGAAAGTTATTTTCCTGAAATATTTTTCTTTATGTTCAGTATTGTTGTGAAATTGTCAATAGTGTTTGTTCTTGTTTGTAGCGGCTCTATGTTCCTTTCTGTAAAAACTGTACAATTTTTAATTTCAGGAGTGCGATGATCTGGTAAGGATAGCCTTTGTTAGGAGAAACAAGACACTCTCGGCAGCATTTAAGTAACTAACTTCTATAGGAGGAAATCTTTTCAAAATTTGAAAATCCATCCAATTAACCATTTCTTCTGTGCAAATGCATAGCAGTGTTATATGCATGCCAGCACAGTCTGGGATAAACCATGATGGAGAACTGATGCTGAGGTCACAAGTTCTTCTGAAGTGAAACTTTTTAGAAGAAAACTAGGCAGCTGTTTAAAAAGAACAGATCTGTGTAGTCTACAGGTTGGTATTTTGGGATATTTTTTTGGTTTTTTGTTTGTTTGGGGTTTTTTAGTAAAGATTAACAACCATTTGAGTTAAAAAAAAAAACAAAACACAAACAAACCAAAAACCACAACACAAAAAAACCACCCCCCAAAAAACCCCAAAACTAGTTAAAGCTCATTCTAAACTTGTTTGGTTTTTTGTTTTTTTCTGTTTTTTTTCAGGTCAAGTGCTATAGAGCAGTTGCTGGATCATAATTACCGAATTCATTGTTCATTACATAATACAGTAAGTTCCTTCTTAATATATTAAATTCTACTTCTGTGTACTCTGACCTAAATCCTAACATTTATAAGAGTAAAAAATTAGAATTGAAAAGCTTAACGTGTCAAAGTTTTTACAAAAGAGTTTGAGGGAGGGAAGAACCTAACTTTTCTTAAAGAAAAATCCAAAAGAGTCACTAAATTACAGTGGAAAAAAATGAAAACTGAATATATTGTTAATATATTGGCTGTACATGTCTCAAGGACTGACTTTTACCAAAACCTAGTAAGAAAATTTTTGTGTCTGCTTAGTAATATTGTTGGTGATTTATTTATAGTGAATGAGCTGAGGTATAAAAAATCAGACACAAGAATACAATAATCCATACAAGAAAAAAATACAGTTTACTTATATCACTTGAAACAAGAACCAATCTAAAAGCAGGAAATGAATAGATTATTTAAACTAACCTTTTTTCTGTGCTATGAATACAAAGCAAATTTGTATCACAGAATCACAGAATCATTAAGGT
>NW_010552059.1:0-14266 GCF_000687285.1 Phaethon lepturus
GAGGCTTTAGGGAGAGGGAAGGCTGTGAGGAGAGGGTTTGCAGGCAGAGGGGGCTGCCTGAAAGAAGGGATTTTTGCCTAATGGGTTACAGGGGAGCAGTAGCAGTGTTACGTCCCTGATCCCCCTCATAATCTCCCCTTCCCAGGAAAGATTTGGAGTCACCCTGATAGAGCAATGTCCTTTACGTCTGTCCTTCCCCTTCCCTCCGGAGGGTGAGAGGCAGCTTCCCACGGGCATTCCTCTTGGGCCCTCCCCCTCCTTTTTCCTTCCTAGTGCACTCTTGCCCAACAGTACAAATACGATCCGTTTCTCGCCCACTGCTGCCGTGATAGGTGAGATCAATGAAATGCCTCCATCCTCTTGACGTTTTCCCAGCCTGAGCCGGGGTGGGACTGTCACAGGCCAGTGTTGTGTAACTTGTGTGCCAGAAGGGACAGAGACGGTCAGTGGCCTCTGGGTACCTCGGTTTCCAGTTGGCGTAGCAGGGATAATAGCTGTGCCCTTCTGCAAGGAGGTGTATGGGGGTCGAAGCTCATGAGGCAGTCAGATCCAGCAGAAACGGTGGCTGTTTAAGGGTTTGAGACTCTTTATTGAGGGGCCTGCAGGTCTTACACCAGTGAATTAACCTCCTGCCAAGTCCGGAGTGCTCCTAACTTAAAATGCTGTTTATGTGGAATAGGAGAGTGTGCTGTTCCTAGAGTCCTTCTTTCCAAGAGCTTTGACTTCTTTCTGATTTCATGAACTTCTAATTTTATTTTTAACTTCCTGTTATCTGTACCTTGAGGTACAACAAACAAAATGCTGAATTCTTTCTCACCCACTGTCTATTGAGGTTTGTGGAAACTGAGTTTGTTTTCCTCTTCTGCTCTGTCCCCAGAGGCCTTAGTTATCAATGACCCTGACTTCCAGCACGAGGATTTGAACTTCCTGTCCCGTAGCCAACGCTATGAACAAGCCATCAGGAAGAGTGCTTTGATGGTGATGAAGTTAAGAGAGTATGGAATTGCAGATCCAGAGGAGATCTACTGGTTTAAAAGGTACCTAGCTGTAGTTTTTCTTCTTCTCTATACTTTGATCATCAGAAGGACATTAGAGGTGTGCTTTTTTCATATGTTTGCTGCCCAAGGGAAGCTAAAGACCTGCACGAAAGCCCACTGAAGTCTTTGCTTTAATGAATTTCAGCTGAAACCCTGGTTTCCTGAATGTTGTGTTTTCTTAGATTTTCTACTAAAATGCACCATTAATAATTACAGCTCTTTTATTATATATGGTGCAGAAAGTTAAAAATGTGACTTAGTCTTAACTTTTTTTTCCCCAAAAAGGAATAAAAAATATACTGAAATTATTTATATTCAAAGTAGATCTGATGAGGTTGCAGCTTCTAGTGAAATCTCTTAAAGCGGATTACTTCACTTTGCACTTAGACCTAATAAAGTTGCATTACAGGCATACTTGAAAATGTTCCAAGATGGCTTATAAGTTCTTGTTTATAACTATCTGTCCAGTCTCCCTCCTCCAGGCTCCTGGTGCTATAGTAGTTCCCTTTGACTTACAGGCCTTTCATTGTATCTAACCTTTTGTTTACCTGATAGTATTACCCTTGGGTTGAGTTAATAAAAATAAAACCATCTTTACATCTTGAGTTTTATTCCTTCCAGCTTGCAGGGACCTTAATTCCTGACTTCATGTATTTCTCCCCTTAGTTCTATTAAACTTATTCTGATATAATCAAAGAGAAACTGCTTAACAGAGAGATTGCACAGCTCTAGAAATCTGGATGTAATACCATGAATAGATCCTCTGGCACATTAAATGAACATTCCACATTAAATAATATACAGGTAGAATCACAAGCCTCCTCTGTCTGCGTTTATAGAAGAGTTGTCATTGGCCTTAGGGCATGAATATTGGGACTATTTACTTGAAATAATTTTGTCTGCTCTAGCTTTAATTTCAAAGTAATTGGTCTACACCGACCTGTGTCATGAAGGTTCTTGTGGAAGTAATGTAAATGTTTTTTTGAAAATTGGTATTGGTGGACAATGATAACAACAAAGTTCAGCGACTATATTTAGCTTATTCAGGTGCTGCACGGCCAAAGTTAATCATTAATTTTTCCTACGCAAGGATTGTTGGAGGTGATAGGGAAGTCTCTTCAATTATTTTTATGGAAAAACTTCAGAGAAGTCTATCCAGTATACCAGCTAGCAAATTTCAATGAAGTTTGCAATGTAAATGCTGTCTTTTGGTAGCATTACTGACAACATTTTATGAAAATAGGACTTTTCTGAAGTAGTCAAATGATAGACCCTGGTTTTGTCTTTCTATAAAGTTATTTGGGAGGTCAGCCATTCTTAACTTTACATGGGTGAAAGCTTAGATCTTGGTTCAGATGTCAAGTTGTATTTACTGTGATTGACCATCAGATTTGTACACATGGAAGCTTAAGATATTTTGCCAATAATCACTCACACCTTGCGATTATCCCCAAACAGCAGGGACATTTATTTACATATGCCATTTTTGAGAATTTTGAGCTAGTTGCTTTCCTGTAGCTTTTGTATACTACCAGAACTTCACTAGGTAGCTTTGTACCATGACTGACCAACTTTATAGCTTGATTTGTGAATAGGTGGGGAGAAATGCTGCTTCCTTCAGCTGCCGTGGAGATATGCTTAAACAGTTGTTGCTGCTGTGACAAACTGAATGCTTCTCCTTTCTGTTTCAGCAAGGGCTTTGTTGGACTCCAAAACATAAGGGAATCTATTAAATATATTTAGAAGCCATTTTAATTGCTTCTCATCTAGTCAATTCTTTCAGTGTCTTAACATGTGTCAACACTGCAGTTGCTGCTGTGACTACAGCTCTTGAAGTGCCAATATTTAAGATTTCTTTTATGATCTAGCTGCAGCAAAATGTAAGTCAGCATGAAAAATGGAAAGTTGTTCAGATGTGTTATGCTACACAGCTCTGAGGAGAGCAATCTGGTCAGTTTTATTGCACCTTCAAGTTTAAATAACCTTTTTTGAGGAAAATAGGATTACATGAAGAAGTGAAAAACAGCTGGGAGACAGTGGGTCACAAAAGAGAAGATTTGAGCGCTGCAAAATCAACAGATGATTCCTCTTCATAAGCATTGCATGAATGTGCACTTTCCCTATGAGAATTTGTCCTTACTTGTCATTTTTACACTGAAGTTAGAACCCGGAGTAGCTTTCAGCAAATCAAACCAGAAAAACTGTAGTAGGGGCCCTACTAGCCACTACTAAATTAATTTGGACTGGATGAGTCTGACTTGTTTTTTGTTGATGCAGCTAGGAAAGGAGTTTATTACCACAGCACTTCTTAACCCCGAAGCCCAGTAAGCAGTCAGACATACCTCCTGCTCTGTCTCTACTGGGGTGACTCTTTGTGCTCTTCCCTGAGAGGGTTACCTCAAGAACTGCAAAAAGCTAGAAAAGTTTGCTTGCAGATTTTTGCTTTGAAGTAAATGACCCTATTCTGTGACTCAGTTTTGTGGCCTGAGAATGTCTTTGCAGTTGTTCATTTATTTACCTTTGGAGTCGCTGAAAACATAGACTTTCCTTCTGTTGTACTCTGTTCGCTGGTAGATACGCTATCAAACTCACCTGTCAAATAGAAGTGCCTTTTACTATGTGCGTGGTATTGGTTGCTGTGAAATCTGGGAAGATCTATATTGCCATAGTAGCGTATGACTACATATCCTTCTCTTGTAAGTGGATTTGGAACTGCAGCCCTCTTGACTCAATGATTGTCGTAGCAAGTCTGGCTTCAGTCCAACAATCCTTGGTCATTGATCAAATGGCTAGTGCTAATTGCATTCAGTCGTGACGTAGCGAAGTTCTTGAACAGTTACACAATGCAGCCTTTGGAGAACAAGCTGTATAGGTAGTGAGGAAATGCCAACTGGGAATGTAGAAATTGGGAGGGGTAGGAATGAGAGTTCAGAGAAAGAAAAAGAAGGAAAGAAAACCTGTTCTTCCTCCCTTCACAGCTAGCACTACTTCTGTTTGCTCTGTGTCATGAGGAAACCAGGATTCTCTCTTCTTGCCATTCAAGTTGCTAAGAGGCATGTTAAGAAAATCATAAACATTCGATGTGGAGTTTGCAGAGATGAAAAGTTTCTGCTGTAAATTAGCTTTCAGTTGTGCTTTCACCTTTGCTGCAAGAAGCTCTTAATGCTGCAGGTTTAATCAGTGAAATAGTATGACCTTCTGACATAGGGATGTTGTAAAAGTGTCTGCTTGCAAAATGTCATTCTTCTTACTGCTATCAAAAAGGGTGCTAGTTAGGCATGGAATATCTGACGCTTGCGATTACCACTGATAGGCAGTGACAGTTACTGGTGTGACCTTTAAGATGATTTTTTCTGGAGCATTATCTTCAAAGAAGCAGTGTCTGACCTGATTTTTCTGGCAGCAAAGCACGTGCTGCACCTTTTTCACAAGATCTTTCAATGGGTCCTGAAAATACGCAAAGACCTGTTCAAGCTCTTCCCAAGCTGCCCTGAAACGGTGTATCTCAAAGTCAGCACTCATTTTCTCCCTGTAGGTTTGTTCTTTTTTGGGCCCAAGGAACAGATGCACAGTAATTGTGCTATAGGCAGTGAGGAAGTAAAGGGTGCTTCTATAGCTATATGGGTCCTGGACTAAAAGAAGAACCCACATAGGAAACCACAAGAATGATGAAAGATATTCTGTCTCACTGTCCTTGTAGCATTTTTAGGCCCTTGGTCACCCTGGTAACTTCAGCTTTGTAAGTGTGCTGCTGTAGGCAATAGAATCATAGAATAGTTTGGGTTGGAAGGGACCTGTAAAAGCCATCTAGTCCAACCACCTGCAGTGAGCAGGGACATCTTCAACTAGAGCACATTGCTCAGAGCCCCATCGAACCTGACCTGGAATGTTTCTGGGGATGGGGCGTTTACCATGTCTCCGGGCAACCTGTGCCAGTGGTTTGCCACCCTCATTGTAATAGAATATTTTCTGGGAAGAGAACTGTCTGCCTCGATTCTAAGAACTCTAGACACTGTGCCTGCACTCACACCAGCTTAAAGCACAGTTATGACATTAATCACCAGCATTAGAGTACTTGATCGTAATAGTTTTGCTCCTGGAAGAGTCAATGTCTCATTCAGTCTCTTCCATTTAAAAACTGTTCCATTTAAAATAAGCGTCTTCAACATGCAGTTTCTTTCACCCTGTGGCTGACTTTCATGGTACATAGGGATCTGGCTTTGAATTATTAATTATTTACACTCTGCTCCCGGACACTCATTCCAGGCATGATGTAAAATGCCAATCACAAATGCTTCTGTAATTTGACAAACGATATGCATAGCATCCTCTACGCGGTGCAGATCTGCATTGGTAACAAACTCTCAAATGTGCTCCCTGGGCAAGTATTAATACTTCGCGATGGAAGAATATATTTTCCTTGTAGGTATCTTGGGCAGCTGGGAATGATCTTGCGTGTAGGTATTCATGCGGAGCACTTGTTCTTCCTCCATCTTCAAGTTTGGATAGAATAAGCATTTGCGTACAGTAGATGGAAGACGAAAAACTGTTCAGACTGCAGAATGTTGAAGGGAAGATGCTGTCATTTCCTACATAGCTTTTACACAGTGAAACTTTCTAGCATGTTTATGTTCTGGAGATTGTTTTAATTGGGAATGTACTTTGCTTGCCATCGTGGCTACTAAGTCAATAGAGCTTTCTTTCATGAAATAACTTCTGTTTTGATGAAGCACACCTAAAATGTCTGATGTTCCTTCTATTCCATCCAGCGCTAGCCTCTAACAGTAATTTTAATTGAAGGTCAGTTCCTGATCTCACAGCTGATAGAAGCAGCTACAGTTAATACGGAGCTCTTCTGAAAAGCACTTGGACACCTAAGAAGCCTCGTCCTTTTCAATACACAGTGCTTCTATCTAATATGGCCTAATTCTAGGCTACTAGCAGTAGTGCTATTTATTCCCCCCAAGCCTGAGAGATGAGGGGAGAAAATAACTTGGTTTTCATGTCCTCAGTTTTAAGTTCCCCATGAATCTTTGTGGAGTAGTATTTTTTCCAGTAACGTAGCAACAGCAGGATTCATAGGGTGAATAAAAATGCCTGAAAGAAACATTTATTTTCCCATTAGCATTGCCTCTGATGCCTCCATATTTGGAGGTTGCTTGTGGGACAAAAAAAGGTTGAAATAGGCAAAAAGATTATTTATCTTATGCTATAGTTGGAGAAAAGCCGTTCAGGATCACAGTAACAGTAAGACTGAGATCCAGATCCCTCTATTTCTCTCCTGTAGAACATGCTTGGGCAGTTTTCCTGAACCTTTTGGTCTCCACTTCAGCATGTTTCAAAATACCTTAGAGACCCAAGCGACTGATGCTCAGAAGGAGAAATGGCTGCCTCTGGTCCATGGAGTCAAGATAATTGGCACCTACGCCCAAACCGAAATGGGACATGGTTAGTTCCCTTCAGGGATCAATGGGTAACCTCTTTTCTGTAACTCCAGTTTGTAAATTGATGATGCTCCCTAGGTAAATCTAAAAGGGGAAAGGTAAAACAGTTTGGTTAACCGTTGATGTTTCCTGCCCTATAGCCAGACAGCTGCTTCATTTCGCATCCTAGCAATCACAGAGTTACCAGAATGCACCTCTTGGCTGATCACTGACTTTGTAGTTGTTTACCTTTGTTTTAAGATGAGGAGGGTGTTGTAAGCCCTGGGAGTCTGATTTCACTTGAACTGGTTGGAACATGTCAGTCAACAGAACTGTGGTTTTAATTTTTGCCTGAATTTGGGGCATGCATATCTTGCAGTTCTTAGTGCATGACTGGCCTGCATAAACAGGTCAAAAGTATGCCTTTAGATGCAGTGTAGCATGGTGAGATTATGCATTTTTGTTTTTGAAAGTAAGGTATGCTTTGCCCCAAGCACTTTTCTTCCAGGTGCTACTCCATTGCAGCTGTACAACTTCATGGAAAGACCTTGGTTTCAAAGAAGAAAAACATCTTATTCCTACTATTGTTGAAAACAACTTTCACTTCTTCAAATGGAAGAACATGTAATGGATCAGAAAACAGTCTTTTAGCCCAGAACCTGGAGTTATGGCTGTTAAACACCAGCAAGACTAGTTTTAACAAACCAAAGACTCCAGTGCTTGTGCTGGCATCTAAACTTGGAAAGCATGATATGTACAAGTCTGGACAATTGCAAAAGTTAAATGGTAATGCCAATTGCCTGGCTGTTCAGTTACAGCTACTCATGGTAGCTGAAACGTTTGTAGAAGACGCAACGGAAGAAATCCTGTCGTCTGTTCTGCTTGGGAGAGATGGAGTGAGCAAACCTAGCTCAACACCAGAAGCTGAGACACATCTGGGTGGCAACACTAAATGCCTGCTGACCTTGTTTGCTTTTTTACACCAACTTCTTTAAATCAGACACACATCCACACCGAAGTGATTTGTTTTACTTACTATTTCACATTAGATCATTGCACTTTCTTGCCTGGTGATGATCTGATTTGCTTATAGTTCTCATGTGGTTTGATGGCAAAATTAGTGTTTTGACACTTAATAGAACTAATATGGTGATAGCGTGGTAAATATCCTATCCATGCTGAATAATTAAAATGCAATCGTTTGGCATTCCGGTTGAGTATCTAATGACTTCGTCAGTAAAGCTTCTGCAGTAGTTGTTACTGAGATCTGCTTAATTTAATCCTGATGATTAGAAACTAGTGATGGGGAAACAGACCTCTGGGTTATTGAATTGTAAACTGGATGAGTAGTTACTCAGTTTTGTCTTAGGAAGTACCTACTCAATAGCCTGTGGTGATTTCCACCTATTCTGTAGTGAATAAGTCTCTTGAAAAAATAAAGAAAAAGCACAAATAGCACAGGGCTGAAAAGGAAACAAAAAGGAGTAATGGAAATACCGTAGTGTTTCTACCTGGTTTTAGTAAATAAGTATTTTCTTTCAGTCTTTGACTGTCAGTTGTGTACTTCTCATCAGTACTGAACTTGCTTAAAATCTGGTATTCCTGATTAGTTCATTAGCCTCCTGTTGAGCTTGGTCACTATTCAGTTGAAAAGCTTAGAAAACATTGCTACTGACCTTATTAGATGGTTGAATTTACTTGTGAGTGCCTGAGAATATCAAAGAAAAGAACTACAGTTCTTGGGAAGCTCTAGAGATAGACCTAGTTCATATTAATGTGTTTAAAGGTAACATAAGAATGCACCCTTCCCACTTTGATAAGAGTGCCAGCTGAGCTTGAGCTAAGCTCAGAGCAGTGCTCTTTCCACAATGAATATCTCATTTAACTATATATTGCTGGTAAAGACAAATTACATTATTTCATACATAAATGTGCCAGATGGACAGCCTTTGTACAGAAGGTACTGATCCTCAATCTATATCCCCACTATTTTAATACTCAAAGCTATCAGTATTTAAAGATTTAATGAAGCATTTAATTCTTTATATCAAAAAGCTTAATAGACTGTTTGACAGAACTTGGAGGAAGAGTAGTTGTAATGAAACATGTTTAATTCGAGAGATTCTGTGCTGGTGATTTCCAGGTTGAAAAGTGTTGGCTTTCTTGCCTAATTGTTTTTGTTCACAACTTTGACACATGCAGAGCACTGTCCTTTTAAGAGAGCTTTTAAAAAATAGGAAAAATTGGAGGAGTTGAGCTGGACTGTAATGCATGCTAGTTGTGTCTGATCTTTAATTAAAAAAAAGTGGAGTAGATAATACAGACAGCTAGGACTTTCCTTTTTAAAAAAGAGAAAGTTCAGTGAAAATCTAGCTCACTCAGCTGGATAAACTGGGATTTCTACCATGTTCTAACCTCAGATCATTGGGAAAAAAAGTGGACTTTATATCTCTGGGTGAAGACTTGCTTCAGCCAGCCAGATCGCACTTTCAACAAAATAATGTTCTGACTCGGCCCGTTTAACTTAGAGATGCTCTAGTTTCCAAACCGTGATGATGGTTTGGTCATTCTTTTGGTTTGGATTAATTATTTTTTTAATCAATCATGGTGCATCAAAAATAGGAGAATGTTGTAAATGCATTTTATGTATGATTAGAAAGCAATGCATTGCAGCATGTTTATTTCAGAGTAAGTGTAATTTCTTATTATTCAGGCCTGAGAAGAGGACAGTGCTCTGGCTTTCTAAAATACACTTACTGAATTTTGATTTACATGTGAATCATTTTTTTTTTTCTTTTTGTCTCTTCCTGAATCTCCACCATGAATCCTCGTGTTTGCTTCCTTCCCCTAACATTCCCTTCACACTCCCATCCCATGACACTTCTTCACAGCTTTGTTCATCGTGGACGGCCTGAGCCTCTGGACCTTCATCTGGGCATGTTCCTCCCCACCCTTCTCACCCAGGCAACCCCAGAGCAGCAGGATCGCTTCTTCATGCCTGCCTGGAACCTGGAGATCATTGGCACTTATGCCCAGACTGAAATGGGCCATGGTACAGTACATTCGCTAAATGCTATTTCTAAGAATGGCTTTATGTACAAAGGATTCCCCTGCCTGGGAAAAATGGTGTGTGTTTGCCCCACAGTCTTTACACGTGCTGCTGTGGCTATAGAGGAAAGTGGACTGCCTCTGAAATTTTTAACATATTATTATGCCACATGCTGCTTACACTTTTTCTTCCTCCTATGGGAGAGTTTGATGTCTATAGTTCTATATATGAGCATCCTAAGTGCTCCTCTTGTGCCATTCAAACCAGTATAGATTAGTGCATATGGCTATGCTGATGTCAGTTTGACATCTGTTCATTCCTACACTTACCATTCTTTCCAGTGTGATTTCTGCTTTGCTCCACTTAACGTTCAGTGTGAAGACGAAAGGACAGAGCTTTAAGGTACTGAAAGAGATGCCAAAAATAAGAGTTGCGTGTCACCTTGGGACTGACCTTGGATCAGAGAACATGTGGATGACTTGGTTCCAACGCTCATGTTTTATGGGGAGCTTTATTCCCCCAGTTTCTTAGTTCACTCCCGTGTGTTCTTTTTAATTGGACCGTTATTTTTTTTAATTCTCTGTATGAAGTAGACTTTGTTCTTTGTTGCTGTTCCTTTGCTTTCAAGCTTTGAAATGGATTTTGATAACTCCAGCAGTATTGTGACTGCAACACTTTTAATCCAAGTTTCAAAGGGAGGATCTTATGCCTTGGGAAACTTTAATTTTGACATCTGAGAGTTGCAGATGAGAATTATTTTCTAAAAATGAGCAGGATTCACCTTTGTGCTGAAGAGAAATGTAGAGACTGTACGAAGCATAAAGTAACTGGAAGTCTCTGGAGAATCTCTTGCAACTAGTGAGGTTTGAAGATCCTTTACCAGCAAAGTAAGTCTGTGTTAAACTGCCTGTGGAAGTCTACCATTAACTCCATGCTTTGGGAACGTGGTTGCATCGAGGTGATATCCTTTTTCATGTTGAAGATCTTGTGCAGAGTCACTGGCTCTGTCAGTCCAGACCATCAGGAGTGTTCACAGCTTTAGTGTAAGCGAGTAGGCCTGGTGAATTTTTTTTTAATGTATGGACAGGGACAATGCCACTACTGAGACAGGTGTGTGTGAACTAGAGAGTTGGGGGCAGAAGACAAAGACTGTTCCTGGAATTGTTGCCTTCATCTTTTTGCAGTCTCTTAATCTATCTGCATCAGTACCCTAGCATATGCATGCCATTACTTGCTGTCTTGGAGCTATGGATGATCTCATTTTGGAGAAACTGTTCCATCAAGTGAGGAGGATGTAGGCCTGATGGGAGATGATGGGCACTGGTTATTTCATCTTGTGACTGAAAAGTATATGATTTTTATTTTGCAATTTAATCAGATTGCAGTTTCAGTGAGATCCAAGTGAGCGTGTTTTTGTGGAACTTTTTAACTGAGAAAGGGCTTCTGGTGTGTAATAGCAAAAAGGGGTCAGATTGGAGGTGCTTGGAAAACTAGTCTTAGACCACTGAGGAAAAAAAATGTGTTTTCTGAGAATTGGCTTCAAGTCCGAGAGTATGGTCTGACTCTCACTTGTTATTAATTGATTGATATTTAGTCCTTTATGTAGCCTAAAAGCAAAGTTAGAATTTGTACGTTACTACTGGAGTTCAACTTTCCATTGTCCAGTTCAGTCCTTGTCTCTGTTTTGTGACTGACTTTCTGTCAAAACAATGTGTTTGCTTATTTTCAGGAACTCATCTTCGGGGTCTAGAAACTACAGCTACTTATGACCCTGCTACCCAGGAATTCATCCTCAACAGCCCCACTGTGACCTCCATTAAGTGGTGGCCGGGTGGACGTAAGTGCACCACTGTGTGTCTAAATCTGGAAGATGTATGGAAAAACTTAGGGAGGTGATGTCATGTGTATTGTATCTACAGAACGGTGACTGAAAGTTGATCCAAAAAGTTGGCCAAAAGGCATTTACTCTTGCACAACAAGAAAGAGACTTACTAGAGCCTATGAAAACTTTGGATTATCTGTGTGCTCTGAATTGTTTCTCAGAATCATTCACACTGTATGGATTTGTTGTAATTTTTGATCAGTTGTATAAAAGTCTTTATACTGCCTTTAGCTCCACTGATAGGTTTGCCAAGGACTTGGTATTGTGCAGCTTTCACTGACTTGAGCAACACTGTCTAGCTTTAGAATTTGGATGATAACCAGTGTTGTAAGTCTGGTTTTCTAACACGTGATGTGGTTAAGGTAGTCTCAGATCCTGCTTTAAGGAGAGAGACTCTGTGTATATAGGTATGGTGACTGTTTTTTTCCTTCTGACTCCTTTTGCAGTTGGAAAGACGTCGAACCATGCCATTGTTCTGGCACAGCTTTACACTCAGGGCCAGTGCAAAGGGCTGCATGCCTTCATTGTTCCCATACGGCAGCTGGGCACCCATGAACCTTTGCCAGGTAAAAATTAATGTTAAGGGTTTAGTACTCATGGAATATGCTAGATCTGTTTCTCTCCAGCTATATGTGTCTTGTTAATGTACGTGACTTACTTCACTAGCTGATTTCAGTGAGTGGATGGTAGGTCACAGGGCTTAAAGGAGTCTGTCTTATGACCGAACTATCATTAAATCATCTTCATGTCACACTTCCAATGTGAAGGTTAGTTTGGGATTTGATTCTGTCCCAGTGTTTCCCAGTTATGCATTCTTTGAGGCAGCATGTCCTTCTACTTTCTGAAAGGGAAAGAATGCCTTTCATCATTCTCTAGCTAGAAGTGAGCTGGATGATCTTTAGAGACAGCTCCCCCCATGACTGGATAGTAGGACTGCATGTAAATTGTGGAGATCCCCATGTTTGATGTCCCCTTTGCTATCAAAGAGATTAAGGTCCTCATTAGCTGTTACTCCTAACAATGCCAGGACTTGCTAGAAAACTAAGCAGTCTCTTTATTGGAGAAGGCATGAACCTCTCCTGTGGTGTTTAGTTCCTATTTCTTAATGCAAGTTGCTTTGTCTTTGTGGCAGGTATTACAGTGGGTGACATCGGCCCAAAATTTGGTTTTGATGAAATGGATAATGGCTACCTGAAAATGGACAACTTCAGAATTCCTCGGGAAAACATGCTGATGAAATATGCCCAGGTAAAGCGGTGAATTTCAGCATATGCTGAATGGAAATGGACCCTTCACATGCTGTTGTGTGGTCGAGTAGTGTACTGACAAGGTTGTAGGTTGCTTGAAAGTGCTACTTGATGAGTTTAGCACTTGATGTGAATGTGTAAAAGGGAAGAAACTTTAAAAATCAACAGACTGTGGTTTTTTTGGTAGGTTGAACCAGATGGCACCTATGTGAAGCCACTTAGTGACAAGCTAACCTATGGGACCATGGTGTTCATCCGATCCCTCATTGTAGGCGATTCAGCTCGCTCCTTGTCCCGGGCTTGTACCATTGCCATCCGCTATAGTGCAGTGAGACACCAGTCTGAGCTAAAGCCAGGGTAAGTGCAGTGAAATAGAAGACCAGCCAAAGTGCTGAAGGAAAATTCCCAAATGCTGGAGGGAAGAGGGACAGTGGCTGATGTTGTTTGCTTTGGCACTTGATAGTTTCAAAACACTGTTTTATTCTTGACTGCCAAAATGCCTTCCTCCTGCCAGAGGCTTTTGCTGTATGGTCTTGAGAGTCTGGCTTGATACAGATGCAGCTTGTACTACCCAAGTGGAGAAGCTGCTTAGAGTTGAATAGGACTTCATGGCAGTTTGCTAACCACTGGCATACTAACTCATCTATATTTTGCTCTAGGGAACCAGAACCCCAGATCTTGGATTATCAAACCCAACAGTACAAACTCTTTCCTCTCCTGGCAGCAGCATATGCTTTTCACTTTGTGGGAGCCTACATAAAAGACACCTATCGTCGTATTAGTGGAGACATCAATGAAGGGGATCTGAGTGAGCTGCCAGAGGTACTGTCCTCTGATTTTATGTAAGGTTTCTTTACAACATGAGAGAAAAGGCATCAAGCTGTTTGGCTTTCACTCGTGAGATGTCTTGTAACTCTTTAAATTCAGAGATCCCAAGCCTGGTATATGCTGGTGACTTCTGTTTCTTTATTTGCACTACTCATTCAGCAGCCCTTTACAAAAAATAGGGAGAAAGCTACTGTGAATATATAATTTTTTTTTTTAAAAGGTGACTTTCCAGGAATTACGGCATATCACTTGGGAATGGGGTTAAAACCGGTCTTATGCTTGTGCTGTAGCTCCTTGATTGTTCTTCCAAGTTGCTAGGGTAGAACTGGTGTGTTAATCAAAGGTATCAGTACTATACTGAGGGGTTAGGGTTGTAAAATGTCAGTCTTCAGCTAAGGATTTTGTCTGAGAACCTAATGTGACAATAGGCAGTTGAAAACAATCTTGGATGTAATGCATGGAGACGGAAAGGATGGGGTACTCAAACCTTTACATGTATAGAGGCTTTCATATAAATAGTTCAGCTCAGGAAAGAGTCCTTGCAAGAAAAACAAGACCCTGTGGGACACTAGAAGGATGGCGTTGACTCTGCTTTTTCTGGGAGCCGCAGTACTTAGCGTGTATGTGTGCAACCTAAGAATGGAAAATAAAGAATGTAAACTGGCTTTGCTTTTGTCCACCAGCTCCATGCACTGACAGCAGGGCTGAAGGCGTTCACTTCCTGGACTGCCAGTGCTGGTATTGAGGAATGTCGGATGGCATGTGGTGGGCACGGCTACTCTCGCTGCAGTGGCATTCCT
>NW_010552059.1:14297-20482 GCF_000687285.1 Phaethon lepturus
TGTCACATTCACCCCATCCTGCACCTATGAAGGAGAAAACACAGTCATGATGCTGCAGACTGCTAGGTATAGTAGCTTCTGTCCAGAGACATTCTTGCCTTGGCATTATGATCTTTCTAGCTGAAGTGATGAGCACAAGTGTATCCTGTATTACCATGAAACTGGTCTCTCGTGTTTCTGTTTCTTGCGCTATTTTTGACAGAAAAGTGTATGCCTACAATATTGTTCTGTGGTAATCTGACCCTAGGTAAGACAACTTCTCTCCATTCAAACAACTCTTGAGTAAGAGTTGCTATTTGTTGTCTTTATTTTCAGGTTCCTTGTCAAAAGCTACACCCAAGTTAGTTCTGGGCAGCGGGTTACTGGCATGGTGTCCTACCTTAACGATCTCTCCATGCAACGCATTCAGCCACAGCATGTGGCTGGTAGGACAGTGACTGTGCGGATCAATGATCCAGTCAGCTTGGTAGAGGCCTACAAAGCACGTGCTGCCCGGTGAGTTCACCCTTGCTAGACTGAGCCAAGCACCAATAAAATCGTGTGTCTTGGGAGATGGTAGTGAAGTGCTGCCCTATTAATGTTAGATTCTCAAGATGTGGTTTGCAAGGCTTTACTCCATGTGTTGCTTTCAAGAAGTGATGTGCTTTACTAGGCTGGATCAGTGTTAAGTGCTTTGAGGTTACAAGAGTCTATATACAGCCTACACATAGCCTAGTAACTCTGCTCTGTTCCCTTTTGAAATACCTTTTTCGTATTTAAATGTAAAATATATTTGAACAATGTTGCTATTTGTATGCCCAAACCGCTCAGATCTATCTGGAGGGAAATAATCCTGATATTCAAAGCCTGTTGTGAAGGAAGTGTGAGAGTAAAACAGATACCTACATGTGAGTAAGTGCTGTGAAATGTCATCTTACCCCTCTGTAGCTGTGTTCCTGCTGCAGCAGTGATGAACAGGGGTTTTAGAGCCACAACTGCTCACTCCAGGCAATGTATTTGGTCATGGCACACAACTCGGAGTTCTTCTGATGTGTTAGACTGAAATTCATATGAATTCAGTGTAAATAATCATGTTAATGTGGTGTTATTGCGTAACCTGTTTTTCTTCCTTTTATGAAATAGGCTTGTAGAAGCTGCAGCAAAGAATTTGCAAGCTGAACTGAACCACAGAAAGAGCAAGGAGGATGCCTGGAATAGAACTTCTGTTGATCTTGTGCGAGCATCTGAGGTCAGCGATGTGCCTGATAAAGAAATATGCTATAAGAGCTGCTCATCTCATCATGAACTTGATTCACCTTCCTTTCATTTCTTGTAGGCACACTGTCACTATGTGACAGTGAAGCTTTTCACAGCAAAGCTGTCTGAGATCAGTAATGCAGCTGTCCGTGCTGTCATGACTGAGCTGTGTCTCCTGTATGCACTGTATGGGATCAATAAGAACACAGGGGATTTCTTGCAGGTTGGTGTCTTTCTTCAACAGTTTAGAGCCAGAGTCATTGTTTACAAAGATCCTTTAAATGCAAAGTTGCACAAATGCTTACCTGTAAGATCTTAACTGTTGACTTCCAGAAGGCCATTAGCAGCGCAGGTCTGATGGAAGGCTCTTGTCAAGTTTCCCTTGCGATCTGTCGGAAGCGGAGTTGGGTGATAAATGGTAACATGGCATCTGTCTAGCTTAGCTTAAATGTTTTCCAGTTGGTGACCAGGTATTGTATGTTTAAAAAAAAAAAGAGTTAATAAAGGAGATGTAAGTTAGACATGTTCTGAGAGCTGTATGCATTTGTAAATTAGTGCACAAAAGGGGGGTATTGTACTCCAAATCTTCACCCATCCTTCAGTGAATGGGTTTAAATTGTTAGGCATTACTTTCCTTCTCTTCATTCTTTCAGTTTGAGAATGTATTTGTGCAGCAGTGTTTTATTTTGTCTTCAGGAAGATGTGTGGTATGTTTTGCCTTGGCATTTTCCTTTTTGCTCACCAAAATGTTCCCTGAAACCAGGAAGAATTTAATATACACATGCGCATTCTTCAGGAAAACTCGGTACTGAAGTTAACATACAGGCACTCTAAAGAATGAGTCTCCTATCAAAGATTAAATAGCTAGGCAGTATGGTGGGCTGTGCTAGGCATCTCCTTATGCTTGTACACTATGGCAAACTGCCAGCTTGATTACTTAGCACTTAGGGGGGAAAAAAAACCCTTAGTGTATTAACTGCTGCGTTTTTGTGTGGGGCAAGGCTGACTTGTGTTACCCTACAGGGGAAGGGAACATTTTGTGACTTGCATGTTCTTCTGATAACTTTTTTTTTCCCCCAAGGTGGGTATTCTGACTCATGCTCAAATTACTCAAGTGAACCAGCATGTGAAAGAGCTCTTGGCTATAATTCGTCCCAATGCAGTAGCGCTGGTAGACTCCTTTGACTTTCATGACTTTCATCTTGGATCTGTGCTTGGCCGGTATGATGGAAATGTCTACGAGAACATGTTTGAGTGGGCAAAGAAATCCCCACTGAACAAAACAGAGGTAAAGAAACCTTATTTCTTCATCTTTAGGTCACACATGTCCAGAGAAATAACGCAGTTTTGTTTTTTTAATTTTGATTCGGTGATCTCAGCGTGTAACTGATGAAGGGGGGAGAAAAGTCAGTAGTGGTAATGGACCAAAACTAGCCATCTACTTCTGCTCCTCTGCTTTCAGCATACTTTCTTCAGTTACTCTCCCACGTGTACCTCACATGCATCCCTGTGGGATGCTTTTGAGTTTCTCAGTTGAGGGAGGAAATAGTACTCTCCCTAGAGAAACAATTGAATAATCTCATTGAATTTAAAAGAAATTATCACTTTCTGTTAATTCTGCTTAGTGACAGTAGCTGTGGAAGCTGTACATGTTTTCTGGCAAATCTTTCAGTGCCTTCAGGCAGTAGTAGTGACTGGAGAAGACAATACTTTGCTCTCATGTAGTACTTAAGTGTCAGGTGTTGCATATCTGCCCTAAGGCTGTAGCTACAGCTGAGCTAATAAAAGAAACTGAACTGAGAAGAGTCAGTGTCCCTCTTCCATCAGCCAAAACAGAACTCTCAATCTTGTCTCTGTGGTCTTTACTGTCTTTATTTGGTTTGGACAGAGTCTTCTATGATGGGCTCCCAGAGACTGCAATTGTAGTTAAATCCTACTGGAACTTGCTCAATTTTTTGTGCTTCTGAAGTCAGGGGTGCTTAGGAGCTTCGTTACAGTCCCCTTAGGAGACCTCTGCCAGTTTTCTTTGAATTAAAATGCTGAAGAATTGTTTGTATGGATATAAGATGTCTTGCATTCTTCTTTTCTTACAAGAAAGGTAGTGAGGAAACTATTTGGTTTGGCTTATATTCTCATTCTTTGTGTCATATAGATACTCAAATACAGGACTTAGCAGTCTCTTCTTAAATCCCCAAATTGCCTCCGATTCAAATTTCCTTAGTATAAAAACACTGCAAGATGTAAAGAGCTAAAACTGTTTTAAAGCTCAGGCCTGACCTTGTTGTAACCACTGTCGTGTCCTCTTACAGGTTCATGAGTCTTTCCACAAACACCTGAAGCCGATGCAAGCCAAGCTGTGAAGCCTGCTGTTTTTTTTTTTTTCAAATGCACAATTTTCCAGACCTGAGAACTGGGTGTTTTCATCCTTTCTTCAGGCACCTAAATCAAACCTTTCAAATCCTGGTAGCTGTAGGACAGTGAATAATTGTAGCCTTTTTTCTGCTTTTATAAATTGAGGAAGTGTTTGGGGAGAGTCCTTAGGGATTGATGCCTGTTTTTAAAGTGCAATTATAATGGTAAAATTAACCTGTTAAAAATCTGGGAAAGCTTTATGGATTCATACAAGGATTGCTTTTGTGAAGCTGCTAACTAGAGAGCAGTTCCTGTCAACTGGTAAGGTAGCAGGATTTTACTACTAAGTAGTTAACTAAGTAGTTAACAGCCCTCAGGCAATAGCTTCTAATGAGCAGTTATGTCCTCCTCCCAAAAAGCATCAATGTCTTGATTTTTTTTTAATTTTTTTTTTTAATGTTAGCACCATATCTCTCCTTGTTTGGTAAATATTTATGCTATCTAAACCCTCCTGCATTAATTTTGTGCACATGAATCTGCATGTGGCACTGCTTTCCTCACGCAGCTGGGAAATAAATACCCATCGTTCTCTGGATCTCTGCTTCATTCATCTTTCCAGAAGACATCTTCATGTTTTCCTTCTTTCACTGCCCTGCAGAAACTCCTTTTGTCTGTGTGCCAGCTCCAACACTAGCACCTGAGTTAATAGGAAGTAAAAGGAGAATATAGTGATGCTCCTCTGGGCAGGGAGGGAAGGTAGTAATAATCAGCTAGGTGCTGATAACAGATGTTCTGCCCTTCTTTTAACTGTTAGTATTTTTGTAGCACTATCTCAGCACTTTACGAATGTTAATTATGGTGATTTGATGTGAAAAACCACATGTAGAAACTGCAAATTTGACCTGGAATGATGAAGCCAGTATTTGAGGGCAGAAATCAGTTGTCCAAGGTTCTTGGGTCTTCAGATTGTTTTGGGATGTTCTGGTTTTTAAAGGCATTCTTCAAGAAAGTGACAATCCCAAGTGAAGTGTCCAGATATTTTTCCTACCCATGCATTTCCAAGCAGCTTTCTCTGATTTTGCTTAATTTTATTTTTATATTGACTTGGAACTTGCACAGTGCTGTCTGGATTTAACAGGTTCAAGATTTAGCTTTTTAACAGAACCTCCTGATGCCCAGTGAAATCAGTACAACTACAAGTAAACAATCATTGCTGTTTTTCAATACCAATAACTCTGTCCAGTAACAAAATATCTCTTCATGACAGATAAGAGCAACTTTGAGCTTAAAATGGTAAAAAGCTTCTGCATAAACCCTAATCCTGCAGTTCTGAGGCAACAACTGAGAAGCTGGTTCTCTGACAGCTTTGGTATCTGTTTCTAATTTTGGATCAGTTTTCCTGGATGAGTTTTTCCTGGCACTAACAATGATCAGACACAACATTTGAGTCCACATGCAGTAGCTGAACAGAAAGTGTTTAACTTTAAATAAAAATCAAACTTGCCTTTTGGATGCGAAGTCTTTCAGGTCAAGTGGAACCACTGCTCTTCAGGATACCAAAGGAGGCAAAGGGCTTTGCCTTCCATTTATTCAATAGAGCAGACTGCTGACCTGGGGACAGATTATGGAGGAGCAGGTTAAAAACAAGTTAAGAACAGTACTAGCTAACTGTATGTACAGATTTAATAAATTACAAAAATGTGTTTCCAGACAAAATGTCTCTTTCATGCATTGCCTTCAGTGGATCTCATTTAAAGTGATGGATGAAGTAGAATGATGTATTCAAAAGACCTTATATTAGTTGGATTTTGTCTTATTTCTAGTCTGATCTCTCTGGCTTTGTGCTGCAGTGTTGTAGGGCAGCTGACCCTGTCTGACAGCTATCCTTGTTTCTGCTGCTGCTTACAGCCACAGGAAAAATACAGCTTTGCTCTCTGCGAGTTTTATGTGACATGTTGCTTGGTGTTATTACAGTTCATAGTCCAGCAAAAGCTGATCACTGTTAACAGCAAAGATTTAGCAAGCAAAGATTTAGCAATAATGTTTGGCAGGGCTATCTTTAATTTATAGAAGTGATTTCTTTAAAATTGTTTCCTCCAGGTTTTTTGGAGTAGATAGTGATGTAACATACCTAAATGCCACAACCAACCAGCAAACAGTGTTTCAGCTCTGTCAAATTGGCCCTGTGTCCTCAGTAGGGCTTGTTTTTTTGACAAAAAGTGATGGCACCCTTTCCACAAGTGTTGAGACTCTTCTGGTCGAGTAGGAGTGATTTCAGTGTCAAGTGATGACACTTGTAAGCTGAACCGTTTTCCTTGAAGAGTACTGAAATGAGCGGTCTGTGACCACGCTTTCCTGTCTGCTTTGAATCATGGATTCTTAAAAATGCCCCCTTTTGGTAAAGACACTAGAAGGAGCCCATGTTCCCCTGGGGACGGGCAGCATGCATGGTGAAAGCCAGGGGTAGATGGATCTGTGGGGTGGGTTATAAAATCTCGAAGGCAGACATGTCCCCAGGGCTTTTCTGGAGGTCACAACTCAAGTACAAGTACCCAAAGCAGGAGCAGGGCTGGCTTTGTCCTGTACCCAGCGCTTTT
>NW_010552060.1:0-1283 GCF_000687285.1 Phaethon lepturus
CAGGCAGGCAGAAGCATTCGGCTGGGTTAGGCACAGCGTAACATGAAAGAAAGAAAGTACTCGCCTCCTGTCACTAGCCACTGAGAGAAAGAACGGGTGAAGTGCAATTCAAGCACGAGGCAGCTCACGGGAAGTGCGATGCGCTCCTCCCTCTGCGCTGGTCTGAAACACCCACCATCCGCGCTACGTCAGCAGACGACACAGCCGGGGAAGCCAGACTGAAGCAATTACCTGTTTCCAAGGGCTATTATGGCACAAGACAGAAAAACATTTCCAAACCATAACCAAAACCTTTAGTAATAGCATAAACTGCATATTTTTTAATGCGACTAGATTACTTTTGCTTTAAAGAATTGTGTGGGTAAATGCTTAAGAAAGTACCTTTTAAGAGGTGCTGCCTGGGGAGAAGGAGGGGATGCTGCAGCCAGCTTCAGGAGCCGAGCGGGCGGTGGACGCGATGCCGCAGGGGCCTGGATCCAGCTGGGGTACGTAACGAGCAGTGATGAAAAAGAGCATTTTGAAAAGTAACATCCAGCTTTCGAGCTCTGGGTGCACCGGTGGTGTGAAACGGTGCCTTCTACGTTGCTTGGAACTGGTTGCACGCGAGCATCACACCCGGCGCTCGGCGGCGGCCGGTGCGCTGGAAGGGCAGGGAGAGGGTGCTGGCACCCAGCCTCTCCCGCACTTACACACTGCCGAGAGCCGCTGAGCGGGAAGGATTCCCGGTTTGAAGCGATCGCCAATTAGAAGAAAAGGTAAAATGAAAAAATATACGTTAGAGAGGTCAAAGCACATGAGCTAAAGTTGCGTGTCAGAGGGGAGCATTGGACCGGCCAGTCCTCAGTAGAGATTTACTATTAATGACCTCGTCAGGTCAGAACTACCTGAAAGACGAAAATCTGAGTAAATTGGTGTAAACAGTAAATACCAAACTGCAGCCAGAGTCCTGCCTGTGAAAGAGCAAAGGTATATTCAGAGATTTGTGTTTCCATATTTTCACTCTCCCACTCTGACAAGTATATTAAAAATGACACACTTTGGATGATAACGTCATGCTCATATGTAAGTAGTTTTAATTATTATTTATGTTGGGGTTTTATCCAATCCTGTAGGAAACAACGAAATTCATGGCAGGGTTACGGAAAAGCAAACCCTTCGTTCCTAAGCACGAGAAACTGCTCAGCTTTACATTCTGTATTCAACTCTCGGCAGCGGCAGAAAGATTTAATCCCACCGTCCCCGTGTTTCTGCAGCAGCTCAGGCGACACACACAAGAAGCCGCG
>NW_010552060.1:1294-1616 GCF_000687285.1 Phaethon lepturus
GAGCACGCCGAAGGCAATCCAGGGGATCCCGGAGGGGAAGCGTATCAGCAGGACGCACCGCATGCCGCTAACTGCCGACCTGCGCGTCAACCAAATCCCCGTACGACCCCCCAAAAGCAAAGCACAGCGGTAGCCCCGGCAGAGGGCTGGGCGGGGGCAGAAGGGGGTTCACAGCGGAGCAGGGCGGCCCAGATGAACGGCTACGCCGGCGTGCGGGAAGGTTTCCAACCAGCCTCCCGGGCAGCAAAGCTGGTCACGCACTCCACGGGCGGCCGAGGGCAGAACCGGAACACCGGCACCTGCTCGCGCAGCCTGCGGCCGT
>NW_010552061.1:0-3831 GCF_000687285.1 Phaethon lepturus
CCTACCACCAAACCCCTATCTTAGTGAGCTAGATCTGACTATGAAGGTAACATGCTGGAAATGGTATTGCCATGCAATATCGACTTCTGAAAGTCGATAATGAAAGCATTGAAATTTATTTTTAAGCAAAGTACAAAGGCTACTGTATTTGGTGTATGTGGCAAGGTTTTAGTAGTGGGGGACGACACTGCAGGACTGGCAGAAAGAAATCGCTATGTCCTGATCGCAACCTCCCCGTGCGCCACCTGTCGCCTCATTGAAGGCACTGAGTGTAACTACAGCAACCGGGGAGTGGAAAAGTGCTTGGAGTGAAGTTGAGCCTGGGAGTGAAGTTGAGTCTGGGAAAAGGAAAGAAAAGTTGTTTTCCCTAAGTGTGTAAATGTTTGTTTCTTTTTTGTTGTTGTTTCCCAATACCCAAAACAGTAATTAAATATTTATTTTAATTTACAATAAATTGATTTCCCTAAGTCTAGTCTGTTTTGCTCATGACAGTAATTGGTAAGCAATCTCCCTGTCTTTATCTTGACTCACGAGCTTTCTCACTCCAGTCCTTCCTATTTTCTCCCCTCATCCCACTGAGGAGGGGGAGTGAATGAGCAGGTGGGTGGGAGTTTGGCTGCTAGCTGGGGCCAACACAGCGTAGCTATCAACATCCTTTATACTTGGCAAACTTCGAACTCCAGACAGATGACAGGACAAGAGGCAATGGTTATAAACTGAAAGAGATTAGTTTTGGATTGGACATAAGGAAGACATTTTTTACAATGAGGGTAGTGAGACACTGGGACAGGTTGCCCAGAGAAGTTGTGGATGCCCCATCATTGGAAGTGCTGAAGGTCAGGTTAGATGGGGCTTTGAGCAACCTGATCTAGTGAAACATGTCCCTGCCCATGGCAGGGGGCTTGAACTAGATGATCTTTGAAGGTCCCTTCCAACCCAAACCATTCTATGAAAGCTCAATGGAGAGTTTGGAGTTGTATTGGTGGATAAAGCTTCATCCTCGTTGCTAGAGCACTGGACAAAATCCTTTGCAGTGTTTCTACCCCCAACCAATAGCTGTTGGTAGAAGCCCTTGAATGAAAGTACCAGGATTTTCCAAGTCACATGTGCATGCACATAACTTTCATCAGTTTCACAGTGTGATGTTGTCATTCTTATTTTGGGCTGGAGCTACAACAACATAGCAGCAGGCTTAGGACTCATTTTTCTCTTTGCTTGGGTTCCACCTCATTTTCTTTCCCCTTTTACCAACAAAGTTTACATTTAAGTTTGGGTAGTGCTGTTCCTTTAAGTGGAGACATTTCTTCATTTTTTACTATACTGTATTTTAGAGAAATACAGCTAGGTTTTCCTTGTAAACTTCCCCAGCACCCCATCTCCTGGCAAGTGTTGTCACCAGCAACAGACCAACAAAACAAAACAACGTGTGGTTCCAATGTTGATGGATGTTTTTTTAAATGTTATTGCAATGTTGTTGCTTTTTTCCTTGCCCAAATGACATTTCATCAAAATAGGTGCCTTGATGCAGAAAATCTGTTCTGACAAAACTGCACTTTCTTAAGCAAAAGCAGTGCTCGGAAGGCTTGGCCGATTTTTATGATTGTGAACATCAATGATGTTTCAAAGCCATTAATGTTTTATGGAAAAAATAATAGGTTTAATATTTCTTGAACATTCTTGTACCACACTGCAAGCATAAGATCAAACAAAGCACAGTCTGATGACCTGTCTGCACAATCCCTTACCCATCTTCACTGGGTTTTGACAACTGAAGGAAAATGTGTGGGAAAGCCCTAATTCAAAGTTGTTTGGTTTTATGGTTGTGTTGCAAAACATTTGAAACAAGGTGTGACTATTAGTCATATAGCAAGTATTGTATATGTATAAACATCTGTGCTTGAGGGTTCTGAAGCCATTTGGTGCAGGGATTAGCAACTAGGAATGCTCCTGTTCTGCATTTGAAACTCATGGGAATGGTTGAAATAAGGAAAGGAAGGAGTGAATATTGTCTGTGGCGAGTCCACTGTTTTCCCTGAGTTAAACAAAAACTTGGGAAAGAATTATTGCAGCATTTGAGAAATCATAGTAACATTCAGAAGTCGCATGCTAACAATAGTACATGACTTATACACGTCAAGTTCCAGCATCTTCTCTTGCAAAATTCTTCTCCGTCTGGTCTCTTTAAAGCACAGGCTTTCATCAGTATTCCTGTTCATGAATTTGGGATTGCCATTTAGGTTCTGGTCTTTGGAAACCTTGGGTCTGGCAGCTTCTAATAGTTCTTGCTGTTGAAAGGAACTGAGAAATCCAGATTCCAAAACCAGAACTACTCACTATCAGGGACATATTCTGCTTGTACTTGTAAAATTCAGATGGACTCCAACAGGCAAAAATTTTGCAGTCTGATTGGTTATCCAGCAGCTTTATGTATATACACGATTCTTGGTACAGTTAGACTTGGGTGATACTAGCTGTATTACAGCTATTAAGAAACCTGGGTATTTCTGCTCTACTTAACTCTCTTTGGCTATTAAAAGATCTGAATTACACTCCTGGTACTGGTGGGAGGCATATAGCATGCAGGCACTTAGGTAGGTTCCTGAACATGACATTTGAAGGGACCAGGGACATATTTGCTGTCAACAACAGTACTACCACAAAAGCTGATACAATTCCAGCATGGTACAAGCAGGTCCATTTGCCCTCTCTCAACCTACACAGGCAAAAAAATGTTTGCAGCAACAGATAAGACATGCTTTTACACATAACTCAGGCTTAGGATGGCAGATCCTATTGGCACATTTCTCTGAAGCCCAGATCTTTGTGAGCTTTAAAAGACAGATTGGATAAGAACACCCAGCTATGCAACAGTAAATGCAGACAAGTAACCCCAAGCTCTGGGGGACGAAAGCCTTCCAGACAGTTTGCATGAACTCACCTTTTGTAGTGACTGTCTCCATGGAGTAGTTTATCCATGTGCCACCTCCATCTCTGCATTGGTAGGTGCTCACCAAACTCACCGATGTGGCAGCACTTACCTTTGGCTTGTGATGTTCAGACCCTATTCATCTAAATTAATCAGAGAGAAAACACACATCTGCATGTTAATGGCTGTACTAGATATATCCAGACTCCTGTTGAAAGTGGCAGTGCTTTCCCCTTTATTAGCTATGTACACAGAGATAATTGGGCATGATGACCCTTGTTCCCTCTTCATGAAAGACCTGCATTTGTTTGTTATTATTTTGGGTTCTGTCAGCTCTGCAGTGATCACATTACTCAGGCATGCCCTCATGGGTGGAGCAATGAAGCATGAGGAACACCTTGAGAACTGGGATAAACAGTCAGAGCTGAGTCTTCATGAGGCCCTTCCTTGCTTGAGTCCTATTCTATGTCTGAGACCCCAAACACCACTTAAATATGCGTTACTATAATTGCATCACCCACTAGGAAGATGGTTTGTGTCAGAGAGAACTAATATTTTGGAATGAAGGAGGACAGCTGTTTGGATGATGAACCTCTGTTGCTCATTCCATCTTCCTGCTATGACTGTAGCGATACACTTGAATAAATAAGAAGTGGGTTAGGACTTGTGCGAGACTTGTGCTTCTGTCTAACAGAATTTGAGCTCTTCCTTTTAATCACTGTCACTCCAATGCTAACAATGGTTCCTCAGGCTGTTCTCAGGGGACTGAGGTTTCTAGTGATGGTGTGGTTTAACTCGGCAGGCAGTTAAACACAACACAGCCGTTGGCTCACTCCCCCGCAGCGGGATGAGGGAAAGAAGAGGAAAATAAGGTAAAACTTGTGCGTTGAGATAAAGACAGTTTA
>NW_010552062.1:0-1281 GCF_000687285.1 Phaethon lepturus
GAGCCGACCTTGCCGCGGGCCTGCGACGCCGCACGCCTCCCGCGGGAAATAAAAACGATTCCCACCAACTTCATCTTCACCTTCAAACGAGAATTAGCGTTCAGAGGAAACCCTCGACCTGCACACCGAAGTATTCTTTGTTTGTAAACCCTGTACGTGCGCCCTGGAGGCCTCTGCCCTCCTGGACGCGTGCTGCAGAGCCTGTTTGCTGGGCAGGTGCACAACATACTCGCACTGAACGACAACATTCAGGTGTCGAAGGTGATAGAGGACAAATACTACAGGGCTGGAAGGAGAACGTGACCGTGTTATTACGTTATCGTTACGCCTAACGAACACCCACGCAAGTCTGTGTCTGCAGCGCTCGTCCGCCGCCGGCGCCCGGGTCTCGCCTGGGACGGGTCCGAGACAGAAGACTTGCAAAGAACCTCTTAAGCTTTCGGAAAGGGAAAAACGCAGCCCCAACACGAACGTGTCAATAATAATTATAATGCTGATATTAAACTTCCAACACTCTTTTTTAACTCTAAGCTTACACCCAGAAATGGGAACGCCACCGCAAGCTAATCTCTCCCTTTCCGTGTAGTAGATCATTGGCGTAACTAAAAAGGGAATCTAACCCCCTCATTCTCTGCTTTAACCACATATTAAAAAGGAGACGTCCATATGAAGAGAGTATTTTCTCCCAATCGACATGTCCACTTTTGCTTTGTTGCCGATTTTTGTCTTTTACAGGTAAGTTTTATGCAGCCGCTGCTGACTTGCGTCAAAATATGCAGAATGCTGCGGTGACAACGGCACATCCTTTGCTGTGACCTATCAACGTACCGAGGCGCTAGAGAAGAGATACCCAAACAAATTGAAAAACAAAGGAATAAGTAGTCACTAGACCCAACGAAAAAGCCAAGCATTTTAAAGGAATTTGAGATGGAAGCAATTAATAAATTAATGAACATGCTTTATAACAGCTGCTTACAGAGCGGTGTATGTGGCATCTCGCAGACCAGCTCAAACGACAATTAAACTCGAATGCTGAAGCATTTGGGTAAGTGGTGCAGCAGTACAAATCAGCTGCTTAACAGGAAAACGGTGCATCTCGAATCTACCGATGTTTGGGGGTACGTCAACAATTCCAAAAAAAGATGGTCTGACAAGAGCACTGCTTGACAAACAACAGTTCCAGCCTTACTTGTCCCCCTCGGTACTACGTGGCGGGGGGGGAGGGAGAAAATAAGAACATATTCCATAAAGTAAAGCAAACGCACCCAGCCGAAAGCGAGC
>NW_010552063.1:0-7340 GCF_000687285.1 Phaethon lepturus
CGCTGCAGCGCGGCGATGCAGCAGCTCGGCCAAAGGGCCAGCCGGCACTCGGCAGCGCATGCTCGGGTCTGAATTCTGGAAAATGCAAGGCTTACGTAGCTGTGGGCAGAACCATTGGTCATTTTTGCACTACCCAAGGTGTTCATCCAAGTTCGGGCAGGGTGAACTTCATTGCCGCTGCAAAATGATGCAGCACCTCCAAGCAAAGCCTCTCTCAGCCCATCTGACCCTGACACCCAGGTCACTAACTCCTATAGTTTACTGAATATCCTTTGAAAACCTTTTAAAGATTTTCCTTCACCGTGTCCAGAGTTACAGCTCACAGTTCCCAGCAGCTATTGGGGAGGAGAGGGCAGACGGGCGCAGACAATAGCAGCTGTTGGAAGGGAGACCTGTTATAAGGGCACCTGTGGAGATGGATACGATGTGGAAAGGAGCCCATAAATTGCTGAATGGTTCTGAGACTTGATTTAATGTGTACAAAAGAACCTGAACAAAGACTGAATATCCCCTGTCTTCTCAGGACACTGGTACATAATAAATAACCCCTATAAAAATGTTTATCTCTATACCCAGCAGTGAGAGCTTCTTGATGAAACGGCATTTTCATGAAAACATTTCTGGTTCTCCTCAAGAGCTAGGGGAGGTTCACCCAAACAGCTGAAAATGTAATTTGTCCCTCTTTGCCACCAAAATGGTCAGTTTTAATATTTGAATGAAACCCAGAATTCCCTTTCCTGGTTCTAACTGCCATCTGTAAGGATTTTTATGTAGATGATGGCTGCTTTCTAGCTGCTCCTAGAGACCCACATGAGGGCATTCAAGGAAAAACACTGTTTTGTTGGCAGTTTATTGCAAGTTATCAAGTAGTGGATATCTGGGATGCAATAACCTCCCACAGCCGTCTGTCTCCAACAGAAACATCTTTGGGAATCATGAATGACTGTGAGCTGGTTTTTAGCAACTCCAGGCTCTTTCTCAGCTCTACCTCCCTCCAGCTTTCCGTGGCGGTTGGAAGTTGCTGACGTGCGTGGCTGAGCAGAGCAGGATGCCAGCAGCTGAGATAACAGAGGATCTGCTCCTGGCCCCGAGGTAGACAAGGTCCTCAGCAGCCCAGATGAGCTATAAATCAGCAACCAGGCAAATATACCAAAGATTTCTGGTTAAGTGGAGCGAGCGCTGGACTGCAGACTTCTGCGAGGGTTTTCTGCACAGGGGCCCAGGATGGAGCTGGGCTCTGACAGCTCCAGCACAGTAAAACCCTCCATGGCAGCAGTCGGGCTGGTGGAACATGGGCCTGACAAGTCCAGAGTGAGCAGCCCCCGTGGGCACTTTTACGCTATAAGCTTGCTTCTGCCTTTGCCAGGACACTGGCAAGCAACGTGCCGGAGCAGGGACTGCACTCTGCCCAGGACCGAGGAGCTGCTGCACAGCAGCTAAAGAGGTCAAGGTCCTCACAGCACGGACAGGGATAGATCAAAGGCAAAGGAGAAGGTGGGAAGCTCGTTAGAGGAGGTGAAGTGTGGCCAGCAGCTGCGTGCACGGCAGTCGCTGCGCGCCACGGTCCGTGCAGAGCTCTTTTCTAACACCGACGGCTCAGAGGGGGAAAAGCTCTGCCCAAACCCTGCCTACCCCACCAGTATACCAGTTAGCCCTCAATTCATGACATTCTGAGTATTTTTTCCTGGCTGGCCCTAGTAAGAGAGCATCCCGGCAGAGAACCAGCTTGTAATTTTAAACGGATATAAAAAAGCACTTCTCTAAATACATATGATCTGTACCACCTAGCCTATTTTCAAGCAAAGACAACCACACATAGAAAGATGTGACCGGGATCTCTAATTAGAAGATAAAACCTTGCATTAAAGCTAGGTGCTGGGTGGAAAGTGCTACAGTTTCACATTCTGTTTGTGGCTACCTTCTGTTATCGCCCTGCTTTAAAGTGCTGCAATTACTGTCTATTTTAATGAACACTGCCAGAGCTGATATAAATACATCACCAGAACATCTTGTGTGCAGTACACAGAAGTCCCTGTTCCTTCCAGAAGTGCTGTGGTGTTCATTTGCATCACAGATTCGTGACCAGGCACATCTAACAGCATGCATCAAAGGGCTTCTAAACGCGGTGTTAGATCCATTGCGCCCAATGAGGCTCTGCATGCCCATCGGTAAACCCAGGGCAACTCCAGAATCAGACCAGGCGCAGCTGTACCTGGGGCTGTCGGTGCGTCTCAGGATTGCTGAGGAAACACAACCACTCAAACCGCTCCATTTTTCCCCACCGGGGCTGCTCAGCAGGGATTGCAGCCACGAGCCGTAGCAAGCAGGGCACTAGTCATCCAAACGCCTGGGCGGTGCTGGGGACCCCTGCCCGAGGAGACCCTGGGGACACGGGTGTCTCTGGCGCTTGCTGACACTCGGATGCACCCCCAGCCTTTCATGGCTGAAGTGGCTGCAAAACGCCGCTGTCTCACCAGCTTCCTTCCCACTGCCAGGGTTTCCAAGCCCTGGAGGAGGCGATCGGGGAGCGGAGACGAGCTTTGCGCCAGCAGCTGGAGGGTCCCCCCTCGAGCAAATGAGATCTCCGCAGTTCCCACGGGGCTTTATCTCCTTCTCGTTTCCTCCTGCAGTCTCTCCATCTTCCCCAACCCTTCTGAGCTGTTTGATGCCGAGGTCCAAGCAGGGCACGTTCCTGATGGTCCTTTCCCTTTTCACCACTATCAGAAGGGGAACAAACGTGGGGGTTTTTTCCCCTTGTGTAGACCTGGTGAACTCTTAAAAGGCTTTTTTTTTTTTTCTCCAGGAATCGAAATCCCTGAGGAATCTGCCTCGCCTGCATCATTCTTGTGTTGAGGTAGAATTAGTCAAATTTTTTGCAGATGATAGCAGTTTCTCAGAAAAAGGAGTACGTTCTGGACAATTTATAGGCTTATACAGAAAAAAGTAAATCAGTCCTTGTTCTAGTCTCTAGCTGTTTGGGCTGTGTTCTCTTTTCATTGCACACAAACAACTTCCATCACCGCTAATATGCAAATAAAGATATTTGACCTCAGCCTTTCCTACAAGGAGAAAACTCTCAGCCATGCCAGGTATCCTCCAGCCAAGGCTTGTTGCATGTCAGACCGTATTTTCTTCCTTAGCCTGAATCCTTGCGGGCTAAGAAACCCACAGGCTCCTGCATACCCACACTTATTAGAGAAGAGCCAGACCTCTAAGGATGTTTCAGCTCGGCCTTTCCTCAGGTGAGGTTTTTCACAAGTTGTTTTCCATATCACAGAAGGGTTATAACTACAAAATTGTAGTGATAGAAACAGGGACTCAACCGTCGAGAGCTGTTTAGTCTGTTGTTAATATATAGCAGGCAGCTCGCAGACTCCGAAACTGCTGCTAGATTCCTGTCTTTACCCAGGCATTTTCTGCATACCAAAATTAACTGTGGTCAACAAAAACCCCTGGATTGGTCGACAGTGAAATCCTTTAAGCAAATGCACAGATGAATCATTATGCCGGGTCTAGGGCAGGGGGAAAATCTGAATTTAGGATGTCTGCAGGCCCAGAGGAGGTATGGAACCCGGGAGCTCTGCAGATACCTCCTTGGCAAGGCCAACTTAGCATGGTGCTAAAGTGGCTGGTATTAAATCTTGCTGTCTCGACTGTATGATGTGGCTGTGCTCCCCAGCAGAGCTGCGCTCCATGGTATGACACAGAAGAGATGTGAGGTCCCTGCGAGGCAGCGGGAGAGCCGTTCGGTGAGTGAAGCTCTCGGTGCTCTGCCACAGAGCATCCATGGGGTGGGTTTTTGCATGAAGCTATGAAAAACTAAAAAATTAAAGGGCTGTCCATCTACAGCAGTACCCTTTCTCATATCTCATAGGTAAGACAACTTACTCA
The DNA here is from genome assembly GCF_000687285.1 of Phaethon lepturus. NCBI lineage: Eukaryota > Metazoa > Chordata > Aves > Phaethontiformes > Phaethontidae > Phaethon > Phaethon lepturus. Next base: position 3,892 of record NW_010552063.1, read on the forward strand.
GCTATGGTGCATTTGAGAATGGGATGTTGGGACTGGGAATTTTCCATCTGTGGGCTTTGAGAAGGGCTCTTAATAGGGCTGGGAGAACTGTGCTGGAAGAGGTAACTGCAAGTGCTCAGCAAAATGCAGCTGGGAAAGGACTTCTGCCTATATACACTCATGGGGGACACAGCACAGCGGGGAGGGGAAAGCCATTTCAGCAGAGGATAAGGCTGACTCAAGAACAGGCAGAGATGGCCACAAACTCATTTAGGCTGGAAAGCAGAAGCTAGGAAGGGTCTTCAGAGCAGGAGGTGCTGGATGCCCTCCGGCAGAAGCGGAGGGAAAGCCTGCCCGCCCCAGGTCCTGTGGGTGCCTGTGTGTCGCCAAACCCCTTGGCTCGGCAGCCTCTTACTTCTCCAATGACAGTCACTGGGAGAACAAAATATGTGTGGAGCTTCACCTGTTCCTGGCATTGCTAGAAATGCAGTAGGCTCCACAGGGTTTTTGAATGTTCCTGGCAAGAATGACAAAAAGCTTTGTTCCTGGAGCAGCTGGGGGAGACAATACCATTGACAACAAGCATCGCTCTATGGCACTTGGCTTCACTTCCCACCCCAGCCTGGGTTCCCCTCCGGGGTCCTGCCAGTCACCACACTCCATCTTCACCCCACTCTACTCCTCCTCGATCCACAGCCAGGGTCAGGGACATCCTCAGCCTCCATGGATGGGTGGCCGCAGAGCGACAGTGGCATTGCCCATCTGAGGGCACAGGGTGGGGAGCCTGCACCCTGTCACCTTCCACCTGGAAGCCGGCAAGAGGAAGGTTAATAGTTGCAGCCTGGTGTGATTTAGAGATGAACATCCTCTTCTCCCTCTTGACCTATGGAAAGAGGAAATCTCATGTTTCTCAGGCATAGGTGCTCATGCAACAAGCTGGGGCTATTACTGCAGTGCAACGAAGTGCTGCCGCAATGGGGGATGTGGGGACAAAGGTCTCCAAATGCTGGCGGTGGCACAGAGATTCCCATTCGCAATGAAACGTGACCGTGGATTAATTCTAGTCCAGCAGCGTGCTCTGAGCATTTCAGAGTCATGAGTCAAGCTCCAAACATCATCAGGTTGACTTAGAAACATGGCATTCAAAAAAATAATTAAGAGGTTCCTTGGTTTTTTGGCATCTGATGCCCAAGCTTTTAAGTTACTCTTGGGTCACAGTCTTCCCTGCAAAGCCACAGCATTGCAAATTGACTTTTTAATACAGTCAAGCTGAGATTTTCACCTCCTGTCCTGCCTCCAGGAACCGGGGTTTTAACTGCACCATTAAACATCACAGGACTTTCAGTAAAATCATGAGAGCTGGCAGCAGTCCTGACAAAGCTATAAAGGATATGCTTTAGAACGTGGCTTAATACTAAATCCTAAACCTCTGATCTTGAGTGGATAAAGCCCAAATCTGATTTTTCTATTCCTCTTGTCTCCACGTTTTAGCACTTTATGTTATGTTGCCTGTAAAAGTGGTCAGAGCTGATCCAGATGAACAGCTGGGAATAAGACTTCAGTGAGTGAAACTTGCAATGGGGAAAAATAACTCTGTCTTGCAAATGGAAGCAAAAGGCCCATTAGTTGAGCTCTGGAAGAGGCTCTCCCTTTTCCAGGGTACAAAGCGGAGCCAAGTTTCTGCACTGAGCGTGGGGTGCGGGTTCCTGACAAAGCCAACGCTGGCTTCGAGCAGGGGCAGGGCTGTGAAAGCTGAGCATCCTGCCCACTGCAGCGCCTCAGCTAGAGGGGCTGGGATTGCCCGGTGCTGTCTGGGGGGACGCCGTTAGTTTTTCTGTTTCTGTAGGAGATTGTGGTAAATCCTTCAGGTTTGTAGCACTTTCCTACATCCCTTTCTCACCTAGCACTGCGCTGGGGTAGCACGCTGGTTTGTTCAGAAGTAAGATGAGATTTCTGGAAATAAGTTAGCTGATAAAGTACCATTCCCCCCTCCCAGGCTGTTTTGCTTTCTGGGGTCCTGTTTGGGGCACCCCTCGCATTTCAGTCTAGGGGTTTGCATGCATTTTCTCAGCTTATTTTGACTCTTTTCTACTGGGGTGCTGCCTGGCAAATGCTCTGCTTGTAGCTCCGTTTATCCCAAGCCCCTGAGGGAACTGCAGTGCCCGAGATGCTGTTTGGACTCAGGTTTCTGTTCAAATATTTTGCCTGTGGTTTCTGGCTGTCTGAATCCCTCCAAGGACCCCTAAAAACCACCAACTCCAGCTGCTGACAGTGGGATGCACCGACACTTCCCCCTGCACTTTTGAGTCCGGGCAGCAAGTTCATGCCCTGTCTGCCTCCGTTTTGCAGCCAGTCTGACAAATGCCGGCACAAGGGCCCTCGAGCAACGCAGGAGAGCCTGCCAGCCCCTGTGTGTGGTGCCTTGGCTGCTGCTTTGTTACCAGGATGAATTTGACCAACAGCTCTGCCCCAAAGCACTTACTTTTATTCTTGAGGCCCCCACTGCCATCCCGCTCCTGGGGCACCACTTTGGGACCCTGACCTGTGCTAGCTTGGCAGTACACATGCCCCAAAATACTGGGGAGCAACCCGATGCACATCTCATCTCCTCCTGGTCATATGACACTAAAATCGGGAAGAACTGACGAACAGGGAAATTCGCAGGGAAAGCTGTCCCCTTACCCCCTATCTGTTAAGCTCATTAAAGGTGGCTTTTAGCATCAAACTAGACATCCCGTGAACAGCTAAGAAAATACTGAATGTCAGCGTGAGTACTTGGGTGTGAAAGTGGGGGACGCCTTCTTGCAGCCAGCCTTTCCAGGTGCCTCCTCTACCCCTGATACCTGGGCTGCGAGACCAGCTTCTGCGGAAAATGTTACCCGGAAAGCTGTTCCATTAAACCAATACAAATGTGCCTTACCATTTCCTACTCCGAGCGGCTATTCTGTGTTAAAAAGCAACTGGAATGTTAAGAATTACTAGGAGAGGAACAGAAAACAAAGCAAAGCCTCCCTACAAATCCATCTCAAATATCGTGTCTGCTTCAGGCTTGCTGTCTCGGGCAGGTGTAGCAGAGCTAGAAAAGGTACAAAGGTGGCCAGGGAGATGATCAGCTTCCAGGCAGTGCACAAGTAGACAAGCCGAGGCTCTTCTGCTAGAAAGGAGAAGCAAGGGAGACCACACGGGTCTATGAATTGCAAAGGGCGTAAAGGAATGAATATTCACTCATAGTACCGGCCTTTGGAAGCATAGACAAAGAGACAGAAAGCAAACAGCAAAAAGCAATAGCGGAAGAAAGGATGAAGGAAGAAATCACTGGTGCTGTGGGGACGGTGCCGTGACCGAGCGGGGCCCCACGCTCGTGCCGGTGTCCCCCCTCCCCGGGATGCGCTGCTCTTCGGACCCCGTACGGCCGCTCCTACATTTGGCTCAGACGCCACCGGAGGAGCTGTTCCGGAGGAGCTGTTCCG
>NW_010552064.1:0-4163 GCF_000687285.1 Phaethon lepturus
GTTTATTCCCGATTTCGGTGACAGTAGGACTACAGCTCCAGGTCTCCATGGAAGCAAAATACCAGCTTTCACTTCCACCTCCAAATAAAGCCAAGCAGCCTTTCCTCTTACGTACCACAAAAAATACCATAATGGAATTAAGGGAGATTCTCTGCCTGCAGCACAGACCGTTTCCTCCAGAAGACTCGAAGCTGGGGTCAGGCTGAGCTCCAGTTACTTACATTCAAGCACTTGTTTTCCTCACATTTAGCACAGGGCAAGGGAAAAAAAAAAAAAAGCTTGTTACGGGGCATATCATTCCCTATTTTAACTCCTGCAGAAATGGATATGGCTTTATATTTATACTGGAAATGACCAGATAAACACAGGACCATATACCACCTAAGGGTGGACCATACGGATTTTTAATACCCAGGTACTTGTATAGTCACACAGAGAATGTGTAGCTGCCTTAGGAGACATTTCCACTTTTTCCCAAAGCATTAGGTGCGTAACAGCCAGTGTCTTGCAGCTTCTTGGCAGTTATAAATCAGCGTACTGCCACTTCTTACTGCTGCCTGGACAGGCCAGCACTGATTGTAACCCTACGACACACTCTGTGTGTTTTGGGAATTGCTGCAAATACTGGATAAAGCTTTCTCTAACTGTGCAGTCTCACAAAGGCTTGTAGGAGTCAAAGTAATATCAATACTATGTACATGACATTTTCCCTATTATTGCCAAAAAGAAATGTCTGTATTCATGATGGAAGAAATGTCTATACTCATGATGAAGGAAAAACCCCACAGTTATCAATGGGTCAGCAGATGTTTTGCTTAATGTCACATAAAGTTAAATAGGGAATACTCTGATTTTCTTTTCCAGACACCAAGATGTGTCCAATTAAAACTTAACCCACTGAAAATTAGTGAGAAACTATGAGATATTGTTTCCCACATCCCACTTATAATGCATGGAAAGGAAAAAAATTACAAAAATAATCAGTTTTTAATTTAGAGAATTATAGAATTTCTTCCATCAGGATTTACACTCTTGTTCTACGTATTTTGCTCTTGCTTGTCTATCCCCAGCCCAGCACACTGTTGCAATGCCATCCACACAGACAGATGCATGAAGATGTGAGATAACATGTCTATAGTATCTACTATAGCATACAGATAACATGTCTATAGTATCTACTAGGTGTTGTTTTAGCAGGTAACTGTATCCTGCCAATACCTGCAGAGGTGTCTTACTGAAGACAGTCACATACAAAACTGTAAATTAAATTTGGTGCTCAGTTACCTCAGAGTTACAGCAGTGTTACTGCAATGAACAGTGCTGGCTGCACTCAAAATGAAGTAGCTTGAATCGGTAAACGAAGACGGATTTAGCAGCTTAAGGGCAGCTCATTCAAAGGTCAAATAGGGATCATTTGTATTCAAAACCAGACACCCGGTTACCATAATCAATGGTTTGGCTCAGTGAGTTTTCATACAAAATTTCACATCTGGTTTCCTATATCTGAAAGACTGAAGCGGTCATCTTGAGCATCGTGCCTCTTTTCTCCCTGGTGTTGGATGTGTAGATCATGAGCTCCTTCTACTGGGTGCTGTGACCTCCTGCTCAATAAGAATATTTTAGGCTGGACCAGATGATTTTTCTAGTCCAACCCTTTTTTTTACAGTTATGGACAGTACCATGGTCAAGTTCAGGCAACAGAATGGCTTGCCCAGAGAAGGGCAAAACCTCTGTCCCCAGATGTTTTCAAGGCAACACTGGATACACCCCTGAGTGCAGTGTGATCTCACAGCTGACCTTGCTTTGAACGGGAGGCTGAACTAGATGACCTCCAGAGGTCCCTTCCAACCTGAATTACCCTGTGATCCTATAGTCTAAACCTCTAGTAAACAGAAGTCAAGTATTCAGAGAGTAAATATCTTTTAATTTTCCCATTAATGTTGTCATAATGATATTCCATTGCCTGTAAAATTATGACCAGTCTTTGGGCAGATTTGCTCACTTTGAGTCAAACAAGATCTTGAACCATTAAATATTTGTGATGTTTTCTTTTCACTCTTTTCTTAATTTATTAAGGTCAATGCCAAGGTGGTACAAGGCTCATTATTTACACATTTAATTTTCACATCTGGCAACTCATGACAAGATGAAGAACAAAACAGTAACACTGGTTGACAGAAGCTGACAGAGATATACAAAATCAGTGCCACTCTAATAGTCGCTGTGCAGAACGGCCTACAGGAAAGACTGACTTGAAACCTTTAAAAGACCTTTGACGCCGATTTACGCTGTGTTTAAATTCACTGAACTAAACCACTAGCTACAATTTGTCTCAATGTCCTTAAAAACCGATTCCATTTTCTTCAAACAGTCAATCTCCTTAGGGACAAAAAAAGAAAAATTATGACATCATCCTTCAATATCAATGAATGACACCATCTTTCTGTTACTGCAACGCTAGATATTGTCAGGCTGCTTAAATCAAGTACACAGGCAAGTTAATAAAAATTAGCCAGCTATATGTGAGAAAGAAAACAACGCAAGAATAACAAATAAGATATTTCTGCCTGATGAAACACAGTTTCTCAGCCACTCTCAAATTATCAAAGGGATTATGGTTAGTACAAATACTGCATTTTATTAAGGATTCCATATACTTTCTATATTTACCCTCTACTAGCAAGTTTATACTTCACAAAACTACTTCCACAAAGAAAAGCATATGGGTCATTCACCAGTGATAAACATTTACACAAAGAGATCACCTATGAAACAGACATATTTTAATAGCAATATCACTTTACAGAAGAGCTGTTCCCCTACTTTTGCTTTAGGTGCTCAGTTTAAGTGATAGTAATTTTCTGTTACAGCAGTCGCTACATACGAACAACACTAAATAAAAACTAGCTCACTAAACAAATACCTCTCAGATGGTAACTGACTCTATTTTGTGTATATATTCAAAGTTCAAGTAATGATCAGCCTAAGTTTGTTTTTTTAAAAAAGAAACAACTGAAAAAAACAGCAACCACTAGTTTCAGGGACAAGAACACTCAGGGAGATACAGTTGTCTATGAAGACTACAAGAACAGATACACCAATATAAATGGGACAAATTCTCAGCACTAAGGCACAATAGAGTTAATACTAGAATATGGCTAAAACCTTACTTACTACAGCATTGAGTGAGCAGTTAACAAGGAGTGTTCCTACGCTCAAAACACTCGGCTACAACATTAGTGAGTTCCGTGTTTAAGACACTTTAACCTTAGTGTAGCTGCACACAGCATTCCTAAAAGATGGGATTTCAGAGGGCAGTGATGGTGCTCGTTTACATTGTACTTATAATTAAGGATCGGTTCATACTTGCACAACAAAATGGGGTTTTCATACTAAATTTGTCCCTTTAGCATTGCTCTTTGTGGAAACCACGGATGTGACACTTCTAAAGGGAGAAAAGCTGGTTTAGTCAGTGTGGGATGTTGATGGTCACTCAGGCTGACCAGAAAAGCCCTGTTCTTTTGGACGGTGGCCAGTCTAGGTCCCAGAATTTGTGAGGAGCATAAGGCACGATACAAAACCCACTTAAGTCACCAGATTTAGGTGGGCTTTGGATCAAAGACACGCTTAGCAATGGGTTTTGTGGTTCCACCAGTCTCTTCTCCCATAGACTTTAAACAACATTCCCCCTCAGGAAAAATTCAAGCACGTGTCCAAGACCAAGGGGATTTAGGCATAGGCTTAAAATAAGGGTGTTCTGGAAAGTCTTCTCAAACAGGCCATCTGTCGCTTGCTTGTAAAAACAAGACATTTTTCTGGCACTTGTGGACCTTTGCCATTATTTACTTTTAAGCCACTGAGATCCCATGAGTTCAGTAACCACGTACGGGTCAGGCTCAAAAGCCACCCACCCTAGGAAGGAGCAGAGCTCCAAATACTGAGGAAAACCCAAATCCTGGAAGTTTGGGAAAGGCTAACCCAAGCCACCCAATGCTTCAAACGAGGCCCTGGGCAAAACCGTTGCGAGAACAGTTTGGAAAACCTCTCCTCCTCCTCCCCTGGAAGAGCTAGAAAGACGGCGGCGGGCGCGTTGCGAGAAGCGGTCTGCCAAGGGAAGCGGGAAGTCACCCGGGGCGGGACCCGGCGCGGCGCAGCCCAGCGCC
>NW_010552065.1:0-276 GCF_000687285.1 Phaethon lepturus
CAGCCCGGCTGCCCTGCGCCGGCCCCGGTGAGGGCTTCGGTGTTGCGCCAGCGCCCGTCTGGCTCCTGGTGTCCTCAAGTTTAACAATCCAGAAGCGATGTCGGGACTGAATAAGAAAAATAATGCAGCCTGGCACACGCTTGCAGAGGCTCTTTAGGAATGAAAGCACAGGGCCCACTGAGAGCTGGAAGCTGAAGCTGGCAGAAGCCAATTAGGTAAAACGGGTTTTTAATCGTTCCTTTACAAAACTTGCAATGTGCCCTTGGACCCATTCCC
>NW_010552065.1:427-2508 GCF_000687285.1 Phaethon lepturus
GTGGGGTCTCCCTGCTCGGCACGACCTTACAGCCCGGCGGTTAGCGGTAAGGGGAGCGCTGTACGTGTCGTACTGGTTCTTGGGCAAATTCTCCGCGTGCGAGGTTATTGCTGCCACCCCAGCTTGACGCACAATGTGTCCTGACGCTGCCTTCGCGTGCCCGCTCGTAGCCCTGCGCAGGCAGCACCGAGCCCTTGCGATGCCGGAGGCCGGCAGAGGAGCACCCAGCGCCCACCACCGCCCTTAACCACGTTTCTTTCCACTTAAGGGAATGAACTTCCTGATGTACCGGCTGGAAACTAGTTGGCTTCTGAGAAAAGAAGATAATCAGAATGCAAAAGAATCACCAAAAGAACATAATCTGTCAGCTCATCCTTGGAAGTTTTATTTTTTTTCCTACTGGTTGTATGTAATTAGAAACTGAAAATAACAACAAAAGGATTTTTGTAGATGAGTTGACATTTCTGGCTTCAAAAACACATTTGAATAAGATTAAAAGGGACTGAAAAGACTAAAAAACATTCACCTTGTATGGAACATAGACCAGAATGTACTCAAAGGGAGACAGAAATCAACTGCTCCAACCTGAACCCATAGGAATTTAATAATTTGGAAAGTGTCTTCTAGCCTCTAACCTATGAAATTCGAGCTCTGTTGTTCCAATTTTACCAATTCGCTCTATCTTCCTCCTCCTGTAATACTGGGATAGTAATTTTTCCCTATTTTTATTTCACTGGATTCATTCTGAGTATTTTTCCACAGCTCTTTAATATTTGCTGTTCAGACTGTAACAGCTATGCTTGCAGGTGAAAAAACTCGTGTTGTGTTGCCAAAAGAAGAAATATAAGCCAGACTGCTTGTGTTAATATTTGCATTTCAAAGTACAAAACTGAGTTTTCTCCAGTACCAGACACTCCTCTAAGTAGTAAAAGTGCCTGAGAAAAATGTTTGCTGGGTAGAGGAGAGATGCAAAAAAATACTCATGGAAAATATCTCTTGTTCAATGATATTTCCAAAATACAGAATAATTGGAAATGTCAACTATCTGCTTAGCAGCTAGAAAAAGTTATGTTATGGTCCTATCCCCTAGAACAACTCCCTATTTGCCTTTAGCTGCTATGTTCAGCTTTTAAGAAGCAATAGCCTAAACTCCATAATGGCTTTGGGGGTGCTGGGACACTTCAGGTTGGCTGGTTTTGTTTTTTTGTTTCTAACCCCTGCAAAAGGGTGATGAGCTTTGACGCTTTTGCTCACTGTCTTGGGTTTGAACATGGCAGAAGGTGGCCAAAAAGGTTGTTATTCCCTTTTTGGGACTTAAAAACTCCGACCCTCTCTTTGAAGGATGACACGGGACTCATGTTTGTGTTCAGTTTTGACCCTAAGGAGGAAGCATGTTTCACTTCCCATTCACCTTTCCCAGCCGACCGGCAGCGAGGGCAGGGCTCCTCCTGGCTCCCCATCCCACTTGGGAAGAGGCAAAAATTGAGAATCCTTGGCAGCGTTTCGGGGGCTGTTAGAGAAGGAAGAAGGGCTGCGAGGACATTGCGTGGTGAAACCCTTGCAGCCGCAAGACGGCTGCATAGAGCTTGTTGCATCCCAAAGAGAATTAGCACTTAATGCCTTAATCTGCCTTTTCCTGGGGCTTTAGCTGGACTGCACACTTGCTCCGCCGTCCCTTTGAACTCACCGAGTCTTGCTCCCGGCTTTGAAAGGCCATGTGGAGCTTTTTCAAGCGGGGAGCGGGAGGATCCCTGGCACTCGGAGACGTCCGTTTGTAGGTAACTGCAGCTGGCTGCTCAGAGTCCAATATTGCTACTTGTTTTTTCTCAGTAAACTGATAAGACTCATGAGTAGTGATGGTGGGTTTTGCATGTCAAATTCCCTTAAATACATCGCTGCTGTTAAAGAATCTGTAAAAATAAGAGCTAGAGAATAGAGAATGCAGTGCTGCCTTTTTAAGCTGTCCACAGAGAAGCTTTTGCCTTCTCCCATTGCCTCCCGGTCCCCTCCATGAAGAAGGCGGCTGTGCCTGAGGAACAGCCCATCGTGGACCAACACCCCGGGCCAGCGCTCCCCACGCC
>NW_010552066.1:0-9409 GCF_000687285.1 Phaethon lepturus
GCTGTCAAAGGCTTTTTTTTGAATTCTGCAGTAATAATTTAACTCCAGTGTGCCCAGTGCCCGTCTGAAATGCCAGCGCCATATTCATTCAAGTAACATGGTGTATTTGGGGCTTTAAGACAGTAAAGCTAGAACAGTTCCAAAACTGAGTGTTTAATCCCACGAGTAACTACACAGAGCCAGGCGGGAGTGTCTTCGGAGAGTTGCAAGTGTCTGTGCTCTGCAGGATAAGGCTCAGGATCAGAAAGAGAAGAGAAGAGAAAATCTCTTGGTAACATGCCACACTCCCTCTCCCCCTCTCAAGACTGTCACCACGTAACCTCAACCCATGGTCTTGCTCATCTCGCACGGCCACGTGCCTCGGGTTCTGGTCTTGGCTATTGTGCTACATACCAGGCACTTTCTCCCTGCAAAAGTCTCGGCTACGTTTTCCTTTCCTTGACCTTTGGCCAACGCTCGCTGTCCTACCATAAATAATTCCCCACCTTTGTTTAAACTGTTAAACTGATGGTATTTATTGCTTGTCATCATATCTCCCAGGGCTTTTCCTCTCTCTGCTAAACACACTGGTGATCTGTAGTCACTCTCCACAAGTCTTACCCTCCCGTCTGTCTGTCCTTCCTGTCCTTCCCTCCTGACCTGACCCTACAGACCGGTAACGCATTTTCAGCCAATCTCCAGGGAAGATGAACTTGACTCTGGAGGGCTGGATAAGGAAGGGCGCGGCGGTGGGGCAGAGGACAGGCTTCTTACGCGCAGCGCACAGAGCCCACCAGCTCGTCACCGTTTTCACTCGACGAGTAGCGACTGATCCCGTGTAACCCTGCTCCCAAACAAGGCTATTATACCCAAGCTGCAGGACAGTCAAATTTCATTATGCCTTCTGCAAAACATATGGAGGAAACAAAATATTGGAGGATACTCCAGTGACAGCTAATGACATTACCGAAATTACTATAAATATCATCTTTAATCTAATCAAAAACAGTATATCAAAGGCATTAAAGCTGCAGCTGCTTACTGTGCCGGGGGGAACCAAATGAAGCCTTACAGATGTGTCATACTGTGAAGTTATATTTGCATAATAGAAAATGAATGCTGGTTGTATCTTGGATTTCTGCTGCTTTTTAAACCGGCGGGATCTGGATGTTGCATTTAGTGAAGATCTTTTAAGTAGCCCAAGGTTCAGGCAGACAAACAAAAATACAAATAAGCTGCAGGCCTGACAAAAAAATTCCCAGTGAACGGTCACTTTATCCCTCGCTAATTATTACCTGGGCTACTCTGTCATGTATTTAATTAGCATCACTTCTCTTGCAAGCACATTTTACTGAACTGATGCTGAGTGTGAGGTGAGAACTACCAAAGTAACATCAATCAGTTAATTAACTGGTCAACACATTTCCTTCCTTCTTAATTTCTGCTTTTGATTTTCATTTATCTGCTTTTAGGATCTGAATTTTCAGGAGGTTTGTTTCTGGGCAAGCGGAGGTAGTGCTGGGTGAGAGGGGCCCTGCCAACATGACCTTTGTGATATTATTTTGCTGTTGTATTTTGTGTCTTCATGAGGTCTCTAGCACCGCAGAAAACACTTCTGGGAAATAAAATAACAGGTGTACATTTATTAAACACAGGCACAATCCTGCTTACTGCTGGAGAAACGAACAGAGGCGGCACACGTCCCACCACTGGGCCCAGGCTTCCGCTCCGGTGCACACAAGAGCAGGAGATGCTCCCCGACTTCGGCACAGCGCTCCTTCCTGAGCCAGAATATTTCCAAAATGGCAGAGTTACGACAATTTTGGGCTTCTGCAGGCATGAACCAAGACACACCGACCGACCTGGGTGATGCACTGCTTCCCTCACAGTGTGCTCTCCTATGTCAAGCAAGAGCAATACATCGCTGGGACTACTGAAATCTTATTAAGACAGAGACAGTCTAGTAACATTTTCTTTTGACCTCATTCCAGCACAAGGTACAGAGATAAGAAAAGAGGAATCTGGTGGGTTTTTTTGTTTTGCTTTAGATTGTTGTCTGTTCCTCTCTTTGGTCACGCTGCTCAGCAATGCCTCCCTCCAAAGAACACTTAAACCTCAACCGTGTCCTTGCCTGAGCGGTTCTGGTCTCCCAGCAGCCGTGGCTTTGGTCACGCTCCAGTTTACCTCTTTGGTAGGATGAGAATAGCACTTCTTGCTGGTAAAGCAATCCAGTTCCGGGTTACATCTGGTACAGGTGATGCTGGTGTAAGGGATCAGCCAAGTGTTTCCTAGCCACCTTGTGCAGTTGGGCTACACGGGAGGAGGTACAGGTCCAGCAGCAACGTGTTTTGTCTCTCCCGACTCAGCTCTTTGGAAGGAGATTTTGGGGTTGTCCTAAACGGACCTCGGTGGGCAACATGCATTATCAGGGCAGAAAATATGTCAAGTTACCAGATATGGTCCTGGTAACTTGGCATGAGTGTTGTGGAGGTCCGTGGTCGCCCCTGCGCTCATAAACCCCAGTAGGAGCACTGCACTGAGCCGGACAGCAGAGCTCTGTCTTCATGGGGTGGCTTGAGGATGGATTTCACTAGACTGCACACCAGATTTTACCTGGCACGGGGCCCACATGTGGTGTCTACTGGAAAAAACAGATTTTGCCCTAAAAGATTATGTGCCTGGATTTATTTATGCATCAATTTGCATGAAGATATTCATTTTAAAATTAGTACTCCAAAAGCACCGGGAAAAGAAAGAGGCTGGCTGGAAAAAGGATTTCTGTTCAGCCTTAATTTGAAGTGGAAAACAATGTTTGTATTGCTCCATGCCAAATATGTTAGAAGGATTTGAGATTATAATATAGAGTAGGTTAATGGCAGTTCCGTAATCTAATCTGCTGTTGAATTCTGATTTTAGCAACCATCTTTCCTCCTCGGGCTTAGAAGGTCTTTGTGTTTCCTTAAAATCCAGCAGATTCAGAGTCGAGAGCTCAGCGATTTAAATGCGGCACGCCGCTAAGTGCTAAGGCTTAAGAGCAGTGAGTAACTGCAGCGCGGAGTCTGTTGTACACCGGGACTCCTCCAGCTCCCGGAGCCGGTGACCAAATCCACCCCAGGGATCTGCACCCTGGCCCCCGCGGGCTGCTGCCCATGGGGTGCCACGATCCCTGCCTCTTCTGCAAAGGTGCTCACCTGCAGGCACCGGGCACGGCGCTGCTGGGCATCTCCTTCTCCGGGCTGCAGGGCAGCTAAATTCCTCTCGCTGCCCATTTTCTTCAGAGAGGACAGAGACGGAGAGGCTTCAGAGAAGCAGAGAAGGAGACCTGCTGGTGTGGACCTCAGAGGGACCATCAGTACGTGAATGGTTCTCCCTGCCTGCTCTAAAGGGATGCCGAGCGCGTTGGGCTCCGCGCGGAGCGGAGCTGAGGTGCGGAAGCACCGCGTCGTGTTGGGTTTTTCCAGCCGCCTGGAAGGACGTGAGCTGACTGTGCCTCTTAAACGATGCTCTTAAGTCGGCTCGACCGAAAATGTGGACAGGCACAGGGTGGATTTAGTATTCTGATACTCATGGGGAAAGGCTGGGGAAGGAGGAGGGGGACGTCCAGCGGTTTAGAAGGGGGATATTTAAGGAAGATGCAGAAGCAGCAGCAGTCGGCAACTGGTGCGCCTAACCTACAAATGTCAGATTTACAGAGAGAGTCAGTCTAAAAATAACCTCCAATTGTCTCCCAGCTACTCCAGCAGCACAGCGAAAGCACAAGCGGTTGAGAAAAATCACCAGAGGAGGGGAAAAGGATTCTCGGTGTGGCTTTTTTTTTTTTAAAAAGCCTATGCTTTCAGAAATTCCTGGTTAAAAAATGAAGCGAATACCAGGCTCTCAGGAGTCTAGAGATACAAGTTAACCTTGTTTAATTGTATTCACTCTGTTTGTTTTGCCTCTGAAAGGCAGCACAGGCTGAATTCCAGATATTCCCTCTAAATGTAAAACATGGGTATCCTTGCAGAATTGCATGAGAACATACCCCACCATCCAGGCTAGACTCCCTTTCTAGACTCAATATTTTAAATAAGAGTATTGAATATCCCTCCCTATAATTTGTATGCTTTCTTTTTTAGCAGTCTCCCTGTTCATTTATGCCCTACGAACTTGTTCCTTTCTCTTTTTCAGTCATCATTGAAACACAGTCTGTCTATGGCACCATTAAATTAATCCATGATAATATTTCAGAATAATTTGTAATGCATGATCCAGAAATCTGTAGATTACTTCTTCCCCCTCAGCTGTCTACAACAGGTGTATACGGGCTTCAGATGCAGTAAGAGCCAGAATAAAGCCATCACTGTTCCATCCCTATGCATGACCGTTTGGTATAGCAAACCAACCAACCCAAAAGGAAAGACCTGACACATGCGACACTGTAAACAAACAAGCAAAAATGCTTTTGAAAGACATGAAAACTAAATACCTGTCCAATGATATACAGGACTGCTGCTTACCCTCAAATATTCCTGAGATGGAAGGTGCTCCTGGAGATTAGAGGGGCTATTTCGCCTACTAATACTATATAATTCTCTGGTTTAGCATCTCCCTCCCAGCTGGGAATGATGATGCCATGGGGACCCTCCGCTCTGGAATGGGAGGTTTTCCAGAAGCTGAGGTTTTAAACAGGTAAGCCCGGGAAGTACCTTTTTTGGACTTAAAATGTTCCTCAGCTACTCTGTTATATTCCCTTTTTCTACTCTGTGAGTGGAAAAAGCCCAAGTGGGGCTCCTGAGATAGACTCCCAATGTCTAACGGACCCAATGGTATACGCATTGCCATCGCAAGAGCAGAGCAAAAAGGGTCAAGCCTGCTACTGGTGATGCTGCTGCTCAGGAAAGATCAGCCATGAGGATCTGGAGGAGCATGTTCTGAGGGAGAAAGGTGGCAAGAGGGGGGATGCTGCACCGAAAATACACTGTGCCCAGGGTGGGACGATGGCAGGGGATGGACTCCCGCCAGGGCCAGTTCCTCAGCTGGTGGGGAGTCATGAGCGCTGCTCCATGAGGGGTTTGCACCAGTGGTGAGACCGGTCCCTCTCCTCCCAACACTGTGTGCGCAGGTCAGGTAAGGAGGACGTGAATGACAGCATCACACGAGCAGCTCTCCCTCATAGGGAGACACTGTTAGGTACCTTCAAACATTTGCTCTTACCTGGGCTGTACCAGGCTTTAACGCCCCGCGGTAGCATGCTGAACGCGTCAGAGCCTGGGAATGCAAGGACACTGCAGAACTGGTGGCAGTAAATCACACATACGGGCACGTTGGAAAGAAGCAGCACAAAGCACTGTTAACCTGTTAATTGATTATTTGTATTTCCCTGGATTTACTGGAATCAGCCCCAGAGATGGACTCACACCGTGGAAATACAGCTAGACTTGGGCAGACCACCAGGTTTGGGCTTCAATCGCTCGACGTTGCAGCATGGCAGGAGCTCCATATGTGGCTCAAACATGCCAGATGGCCTAAAACACACACTGTCCTAAATACTCCAACACCTCTCCCACCCTGCAAAGCCACGGAACACCACGCACGTAGTAAACACAGAACTGAACCCCCTCGGATGTGAGCCAGCGACAACAAAATCGAGCACGCGGTTCGAGAGATCAGTTCTCCAGTTTGCGTGGCAAGTTGATTTGTTTTACTCACTGATGCCCACTTCCCTAGTTCATTTAAATAACACCTCTCTGGGAGGGCTGATGGCAGGAGGCTTTGGTGACCGAGAGCCAGAGCTGTTTATATTTACATCATTGGTCTGAATCCAACAGAGACTGATAGTGAAAGAAAATATTAGCCATCTGCCCAGTGCTTGATAGCCTTGCTAGCAATAAAACCAAGAGTGGATTGGATATGGAGCTTGTCTGAATCTCCCGTGCTAGGGTTGGCCTTCCAGCTTGGAGAGGGGCTTCTGTGACGAAGCAGAGCCACCGTAAGGGTCCTTGTTGCCACCCTTACCACCTGCTCTCAAACCGGCAGGCAACTCCGGCAGTCTCCACCAGAGACTCCGTTGTTACGAACATAGACTTGTTACAAACATTGAAGGAAAAAATATTGAAGAGAGAAAAAAATGGCTCTTGTATAAGCCATTGCTCTTTCTGGTGATGTGTCGCACTGTTTATGAACTAACAGATGCCACACAACGTCCAGTGTTTATGGCAGCGCTTACAAAGGCGCAGTTGGAAGATAACCCTTGCCCACCACTACGTTATTGCAATGCTCTTCCTTGCCAAAACAGAGTCCTGTATTTTAATATTTCCTACTTGGAATTGTATTTTACCACATACTAAAATGCCTCAGCTGTAAAGAGAGTACTTTATAGCTTTAGACCTGAGGTGTAGGTAGTTCCCATACTCGAAGTGTCAGCACCGATGAAGAGGAGGTGGAAGGCGGCTGCCTATGGCTTTGCTTCCCCTTCGCAGCCGCAGCTACAGCAGAAGGACTGCCTCATCACGTGGGTCACTTCTCTGCCTAACCAGCCTGCCTTTGGCACTGCTCTTGGTAATGAGAGGCTAGTGGGGCCACACCTGACTACTTAAAACCTCTCTCCTTGGTTTGACTAAGTAGACAAAATATCTTAAACCTGATTCAGAGGGTGGGTATGCCTGAAAATAGGTGGTCCTCCGCACGCTCCGGAAGCAGTTGGGCTTGTAGCAGAAGCCACCAGCAGGGATGGGTAAGGAGAAGGTGACGTTCCCACGCCCGGATGGACAACATGGCCCATCTCCCCTGGCTTGGCTAGAGACCACGCTGCTCACCTGGGAAGCAAGGGGAAGGGCAGTATGCCACGCTATGGCCTGAGGGTTTGATCCCCTTTCTCCTCCGCTGTCCAGGCAGAGACCCCCAGCCCACGTCTGTGCCTGTGCGCGTTGGGAGGGCACGCGTACGTGCTGGGGTCGCAGGCTCAGCCCTTTGCAACCTGCCGAGTAAAGCGGGCAGGAGGAGCTGCAAAGCCGATTGCTGCTGGTGGCAACGGGATTCCCCACGACGCGGAGCGCGGCGGGCAGCACCGTGCCTACCAGCGAAGCGGTAGGTGGCAACGTGTTTGTCTTGGCTCAACTGGGCTAGTGAGTTTCAGTGAATAATATCCCTTGCTTCTCACACAGTCTTCCCGTGGCAAAACGTCTGCACCACCGTGCTTTTGTCGTGCGTCTCAGCCAGAAAGGTCCCTACCACAAACGATGGATTTGTATCGTAGCAGCTACGCTTTGTCATGTAAGGCAGTAATAAATGCATGGAGAAGTACCATGCCTCAGGACAATTTGGGCACCGTGCAAAGGTCACTCTCTTCAGACCCTAATTGCTCAGCAAAAGTGACATTTAAATTGCATATCATTAAAATCGTAACAAATTTATTTACCTCCCCCCTTATTGGGATCGTTTCTGCATACATTAAACATTTGATATATTGCATGCTACTGAGGTCAGAGTGCATTTGCATCACAAAATCACGTCTTGTGGAATCACGATGACACGGGGTGCCAGGCTCCAAATATTACTCATGTACTGGCTGCTCGTGCAGGAGCTGTCACAAAATGCCAACAGCCGGAGTGGGCCAGTGCTCTCCGAGCTTTGTAGGAAGGCAGCATGGCAGCTGTTTTAAGAAGAGCAGATAATATTGCAAATGCAGTGGGGTAAATAACATAGTGAACCCTTCTGGGCAACGATAAGAAAGTTGCAGCAAGAAGCTTCTATAAAAGCACGTGTATGTGCATCTCTGACTCAGTTCTGAACAGTTTCTTCAGCGCTAGCATTTGACACGCATATGTTTATAAGTGTATGTCTATATATCTTTCTTTCTGTCTTAGAAGGCAGCGTTCAGGTCAATATTTTTTAGGAATGGGATGCACGGCTCATCTAACATGTCTATTAGGTGTTTTCTCTCTCACTTGCCATTAGACTTCAAACATTGCATTTTACCTTCACCGGCCTGAAAACCACATTCGCCGTGAGAGCTGTTGCTATGTGTTCCTGTTTGCTAGAATACGATTAGCTGAAGGCAGACAAGCTAAAAGCAAGTTCAAATAAGACAAAATTATTATCAGGTAGCCTCAGTATTCTCTGTTTCACTTACGCGCATTCATTTCTTCTGTTCATGGAGCTATTTACTTACCTTTTAAAGGTACTTTGGGACACTTGGAGTTATGTACCGTGTAAGAGAAAAAAGGGTTTGTGACTATAACCATGACAGCCTGACATCAGTGCCAGCGGCTGAGGGAGATCTAGCTTGCCTTCTTAACTGAAGATGAAACGGGTCTAACTAGGTATTTCTCCATGTGTTTAGCTTCCTTCTTCTACACAGAGACTGCGGAGGACCGAGAAGTCATATGCTCTCCTAAAGCATGCAGAAAATGTTTATTTGCTGCTTTACAAGGCCTGAACCAAAGCCTACTGGACTCTTTCCAGTCCATTGAATTTTGGGTTTGGGTTTTTTTTTTTTTTAATTAAAGCTGGGAGAATGTTTTTGGCAAACAACGAATTTGTTAAAAACTGCAGTTTTAAAGAAGCAATTTGCAGAATCGAGTCTAACTTGGTAAACAAATTTAGCTGGGAAAGAAATAGAAGACATTCATAAGAACATAACTGAGACTTTCCATGTTTTTCTTTGGATATGATGTATTTGTTCCACGTGTGACATTATTTAAAGGCTACAAAAAGGGGTCTAGGCTGGTTAGGCCCTGTAGTCAAATCTTCTTTCCTCAGTTTTTTCAGACTGGCCACGGCACTGATGTGTCCTATATGAGTTTCTTACTCTTTTCCATCCCTTCGTCTCTGTTCATATCACTTGCTGCCTGTCTTCATAATTTCCAATGCCCCTCCCCAGCATGGATTCAGCTGAACAGATTCTAAACTACTGATCTCCAAATTTATTGCAAGGAAAAGATGCCACCGTTAGCTGGCAGCAACCTCATACATTATATCTTAGGCAAAGTATAGCAAACCCTGGTGGCTCGCTGCGCTTTCCCATATTGATCTCAAAACACACTGTAAAGAAGACTAGAGGTAAAATCTGTGACCTGTGTGAGATCCGCCAAGCTGTTACTTCCTCTTCCCTATGTGCAGGGAACAGTGAAGAGCCAAAATGGACTACAGTCTCTCACCAGTACCCTTCAAAGTGTAACCCGTCAACCCTTCAACGTTGCTGCCGGCTAAAGCTGCAGGATAGCATCCCGTGCCTCCTCCAGGCAGGTTTCCTTCCGATCAAAGCAAGTCAAGCCAGCGAGGGCTGCGTTTTCCTCTGCTGCGTCGGCCTGTTGCTGATCCTGGCAGATGCGTGAAGAATATTCCAGCCTGAGACCCGCCCCGGACCCCAAGCTCTTGGTTTTCCCGGAGACGCCCTTCCTGAGGTGCCCAGCCCAGCACCCGGGTGAGCCTCGCGGGGGGCTGGACGTGG
>NW_010552067.1:0-2731 GCF_000687285.1 Phaethon lepturus
CCTTACCCATAAGCACTTGACTTTGTCGTCATATGCCGAGTGTTTTTCTCTTTTGGAGGCATTCTATGTTTTTGGTATTTATTGGCACTTTTGTCTTTTACATTTAATATATTTTTTAATGAGGACTTATTTTTGAATAATTACTTTGACTGTTTAATAAAGGATGAATTAAAGAGGATAATTTCTTTTAAATGATCGTGTTGGATTCAGAGTTTATACTAATTTTTAACCTTAGAAATGGTTCTTTCTGGTACTAGCTCAAAAAGGCATAGAGTTATAGGGTTTATTTAACATTGCGTGGTTTTATCTGGTGTTTTAGAGGAGGAGAGAACTTGCAAAATTTACAGTTTGAAAAAATGCCCAGAAGCTGCTATTACTTAGAATCCTCCTTAAAGTTATGGGAATGGAACATAAAGTATCCTTAATTGCTAAATTTCTTTTTTTCAAATTCCGTAGTTTAGGATTGAAGTCAGGGTTCACATCTGAATCTTACAACAGCTTCCTCTCCAATGGGACACACTAGCTATGGGTGAAGACCTCATATTAAGTGAAGTTTAGACACAGTTAAACCCACTGGAGGCCTGAACCTCTCCTGGGTGTAATGGTACATGTAAGCCAGTGATAAGTTGTATCTTTTTCAGCCTTGACGCTGCATATAATAGAGTGTACAGCTGCAGAAAACCAGAAGGATTTTATGACAATGTAGTGCCGTCACCTTTGGGACTGGTCTTTGCACAAACTTCTCTGCTTTGGATGTGCTGCATCACCTAGGATGCTAGGATGAAGCTATCTTAGTTTCCTAATCCTATGCTTCTGCTTGGGATGACTGATAGTCCTTTCCAGTCAATTTTCACCATTCTTGGCCCCCACTACTGCAAATCAGTCAGCATAAGAAGGAGGAAGGTTCAGATGTGATTCTAAATAATTGCTGTTAGAAGGATAGCTTTCATATCTGTCCTAAGAAGAAAGAGCATGGAATATGCAGATAGGAAATGTTTCTCTTCTCTGTAAGCCCTGCATAAACAAAATTATTCCTCTCTTGATTCACTGACTCCTGTGAGGCTACTCATTGAGTTAGGAAAGTAGTTTTGCCCATATGAAATTTGAGTCTTAGTGATCTCCTTCTGATTAAAAATTCTTACAGTCCATCTGAGTGTATTTACAGTTCTAACTAATTCTTTGCAGGTTCTTTAAACTGCATTATGTAATGTGTGTGTTTACTTTTATTTCTCTTCCTGAAACTCTAATGTTCCTGTTAATGCTGTTCTGAAAATAATACATCTGTGTATCAAGATTATAATATTTTACATTTTTTGGGACAGTTTCAAAAAGCATGTCAAGGTGAATTGCATGTTGGAATTCCTCATTGTCCTTATGGGGAAATAAAAATCATGATGCCTAATCAAAAGCCAACTGAAGTGACCTTGGAAAGGGAAGGGGAAGCCTTTTCACTGGCTATAGATCCATTGTGTTCTATACTTGAACAGTTTGAAAGCTGATTGCTTTCATCAGCATCACTTTGCATTGCTTATTGAAATCCCAGGATCCTCTATATTATAAATTCTTGTGTGGGGATGTAAAGTTTCTTTTGGTATGCCACTAAAGCAATTTCTGAGAAAACAAACACTGGTTTTGGAACAGTGTGCCCTGGAGAAAGAGATTTGGAATCCTTGGAGATGCTTAGGGGGTTGATTGAGTGAATTTGAGATAGGACCCCAGGAAATGCATCAATAATGGCATGTAGTCAAACTCCAGGAACCAGATGAATTTTACATAAGTTTATATGAACTGCCAAAATTAATCAGGGCAATGGCCATCCAGTCTACTATATCCATTTCTTGGAAAAGAAAAGAAAAATTTTTTTGTGCCTGATTTTTAGGGGTCAGTGCTGAGGGTACCAAGGAAAAAGAAAATTAAAAGGAACAGGATAAGCCAACAGCTTGCAGGCATACAGACAAGCTTCTCCATGGTCAGGAGGACTTATGATTTCCTAGTTAATTTTTTGGCCACTGCAGGAAGATAGAACATGTTTTGATATTTGAAGAAATACACAGCTTCTATTAAAACCATTGCAATAATCAGAGACATGAAAATGTCCAAGATAGATTGTCTTTTTTTGTTGACAAAATGTTCATTAGATTATCTTACAGATTTTCTTGAATTCCTGTTGTCAATGATAAATAAATGCTTAACAAATTTTCTTGTCCAGATAGTGCTATTTCAACACAGACTTTATTTGAAAGCTCCTGGTGAGTGTTTTGTGTAGGTTTGTCCCTTTACTTATCCACAAAGGATGAGCTGTTGCAGCCCCTGACCACAAAATTTTGGCGCTCCACATCAAACTGCTGCTGAGCCTACTGCAGTCTGTAGTTCAGGATCTCAAGGTCATTTTGTTGGGTTTTTTTTTGTTTTTTTTTGTTCTTACTTATTTTGTATTTAGAGAGTATAGCTGAACATAATAGGGTATGATTAAATAATCTAGTTAAATTAATTATATGTAGAACTATTAAGTGACTGAATCTTTGCAAGTGCAAAGAAAATCTGTTTGTCACCAAAATGTGACTTCTCAGGCTTCACTGGATTGCTTCTCACAGTGTCAGTCAAATCTGGAGTCCTCTGTAATCATTAAACAGTGCCTCTGAGTTCAGACTACTAGCTAGGTCTTAATGATTATCGAAGAGATGGGTGTCCTGGTTTTATTGGGATAGAATCATAAAATCAGTTTTCTGTT
>NW_010552068.1:0-23262 GCF_000687285.1 Phaethon lepturus
TCAGGCTTGCGCATCCCCACGTTGCTGTTACTAGCTGGATGCTCTCCGGCTCCTTTATGGTTTCTCTGGGATCAGAGGTTGAGAGCTCACTGTTTTGCAGCAAGGGAGGTCACAGGGAAGTGCTGGTTTCTGCGAGTCTCCCAAACCGGTTTTTGTTGGGGACCATCTGAAACTGCAGAAACAGGATTGCAAGTTTCCATTTTAAAATACGTATGGCAAATCTACTTGATTCTGCAATAAAAAACGTCCAGGGTAAACTGCTCAAAGTTTGTTGTTGTTGCTGTTTGTTTGTGAAAATGTTGAAATCTTGACCTGACTTCTTAAGAGTAACTGGGGAAGGGCAAATCTTTTTTTTTTTTTTTCTTTTTTTTAATGTCCAGGACAAAAAAAAAAATGTTTTTCACACAAATCTTTTGAGCCCTCATTATTTCCAGTCACTCATCACTTTGGCTATTTTGGTCACTTTTGTAGTGCCTATCTTTGATTTATTGCTCTCAGTTTCTATAACAATGCAAATTTCTCCTTTCTGACAGTGTAGTTGTGCTGCTGCGTTCTTGCGTGCAAAGTGTTCTGAAATCTTTGCATAGGAGGTGCAGTTCAGTGGAAAGTTCTTCTGTTACACATGAGAAAATAATTTGCAATTAATTAAGTTATTGGATGAATTCCTCCTTTGTTCCATCCGAAAATGGCTGTGAGCAGATTGCTGAATTCTCAAATGATTCGTTACAACAAATTGTTTGTGAGTTTCTTCCCTAAATAAGTCCTGGTCTGACCAGAACAAGCAGTTCACAATGTGCAAGTGGGATTCATAATTTCTTTGTTCCCTGAGTGGCTAATATACGGAGAGAGGTTCCCCATTCAATGTGAACGGCAGGTAGCACAAGACACGACTCAAAGCTCACTTTCGATCTCTGCTTTAATACTGAGATGTTGGGATGTGTCCTGAGTTTTCATTGCCTTGAGGAACTGACCCCAAAGGATAGAGGCTGGGTGGGTTAAACCCCGCTTTCAGGTGGGTATTTGCAAAGGAAGCAGCTATGTACTGGCATTTTAGGGGGGTGGTATTAGCTCCTGTAAATAGATAGTTTTAAAACTCCCAGATATTACAAGTGGAAGGGAAAAAAAATTCTTTGGTGGAGGAGGCAGAATGTGTGGCTGGGATCGGAGGTATACGGCAGCCTAAGGACGAGGAGCTGGACACAAGGATGGGAAGCCAAGACAGACTGGCCATGTGGCTTGTGTCTGGTCGTGCTGGTAGAGGTTGTGTGGCAGACCGCTTGATTGCCAAATCATCACCCACCCTGTCCAGCTAGTAAATATTACAGGAGCTGAAAAAATAAGTGAGAGCATAACAGAAAATGTCCCCAGCTGTGCCACCTGAAAAAGGCTGGGTGCAGCGGTGGGACACTGGCAGCCCTTCCCATCACTGCTGCAGCCACAACTCCTCCGTGGTCCTTGCAGGCAGCTGTCCCATATCTTGAGCTGCGTTCCTCCGCTCTTGGTATTTGGAAATGGCACAGGATGCAGAGAGAGACACGCCAGTTTCTGCTTTATTGCATTTTGCTGCTTTCTGCCTGTGATAGTTTTGCTGCCTGACTTAGAAAATGCTCCAGCCAGCTTTCATACTCCGCTGTACTCTAAATCTCGTTTTTATACCATTCTTCCTCTCACAAAGAGTCGCATGTGGCCCCGCTGAATTCTGCCTGTGCGAGGTCGCGATTGGCTGTTAACACAAAAGTGATCATCAGCTAATGAAGATGGAAGTGCTGGCGTTCAGACTATTGTTGATTTACTAGTCTGTAGTCTCAATATCTTTGCCCGCTGTTAAAGCCCACTAGGTAGCACATGCCACAATGTTCACTTTGTCAAAATGTTTGCTGTCCTTCTAGATTAGTGCAGCTCCCAGACCAACCACACTGCATCAACAGTTAGTTCATTCTCCCTCTGTTAATTAAAATAAGCTAAGAGTATTGCATGTTATCATGCCTTTTAAAAGCATATGTGTATACTTGTGTCTATCAGCCTGTTCCCATGGCTGATCTTTGTTGACTGATTCGTGTTGTGTCTGTGTAATGGTTGCTAAATCTGGAGTGAAACAGGAACAACAATTAGTGAAACTCAGAAGATTTCTTGCTTCTCAGCCGTCTTTGGCTCAGGGGCAGCTTATATCTCTACCATCTCTCTTGTGAAGCATTAAAATTGAAGAATTGTCCCTTGCTGCTTGGGTGGTGGAGTGAAAACGCTTGAAGCAGGAGTCAGTAGATGGCACTGTTAGACCCTGCTGAGGAGGTTTCAGGGCAGGTGAACAGTGCAGGTACAGCTCTGAAAGGTGTTTTGGTGTTTGGACTTGGCTTCTCTCCTGGGTGAATTTGTTGTAAGTGGCAGGTGGACCTTTTGTACCCCTAATCTCTCCTGCCAGGGTCCCGTGGTCAGGTTGGGAGAACGTGACACTAGTGTTTTGGCAGGGGGTCCTGCCAGAAGGGTCCAACCTCCGAAAGTATTTTGCCACCTCTGCCAAGGACCAAGTCAGACAAGGCAGTTGGCATTAGCTGCACAGACATCTTCCTCCATGCAAGGTAACAGATTGAAGTGCCCAGCTGGGCTTTGCGAGGATAGGGGTGACGTTTCAGTTTTGATTTCTGTGAAGGTCACCGGAGCATTTCTAAGGGGCAGGGAGAGCTGTGACTGCTCGAGGAACCGGCACGGAGGCAGTGTGACTGCTCGGGGACCTGGCAGAGAGGCAGCATGCTGTGGAGATCAGCACCATGCTTTTCTGGGCGAGCCTGGCTCGTTCTGTGTGGCAGTGACTCTCTAATAGTTCAAAATTGCAATATGGCCTTACAAAGAATATCCAGTTCTGCACTTTGGTGAGACAGCCTCATTTCCTAAGGGATGATTCCTAGAAAACTAACTAGCATTGCTGTAAAACGAGGATTTGTGGTTTAATAGCTATCATGGGAGCAGCTCCAGGAATCCCTGCTGCACAGTCACCATCCTGCACAGGCTTCCGTTCTCTGAGCAATTCCTTTCCTCCAGCTTCTGGAGCAGACACTGAGCTTGACATCATGTTCATCTGTCCATGCACCATAATATTGTCAGTGACATTCAGTACTTCGGGGATTTTTGACTGCTGACTTTCAATGACGGAGCAATCTCCATGGCCAATGTGAGATACTCCTCTGTGCTAAAGAATATAAAAGAGACTGTTGCATTTAATATATTGATGTACATGAGATACAGCAGCAGTTTGTGTGATTTATTGGGAAGACAACAATGCACCATAGCATGTTCTGTAAATATAAGCATAAGCAAATCATGCTACCTCCAGCTGTAAATTTCCTTTAGTGCTAAAGTGTCTAAATTAAAAAATGCAGGAATAATGGATTAATTCAAGCAATAGATTCTGTCACAAGCTACTTGGCCATTAAGATGGGGGCACACTTAGCTACCCTGACAAGGATATAGGACTTCAGATGATGGTGACACGGGACAAAACAACATGCCACTTAGGGTATAGCCTGATGCCCTTGAGTCTGCAGGAGGTGGTTAGTCCTGGAGAGACTAAGAAAGGGGGTGGCTCGATTTCTGTGCTGTAGGCCGCTCTCTCGGAACCACTTCTGCATCTTACGGGAAAGACTAACCTGCATCTATCACTGACTACCACCCCTTGACCTCACTTTTTTAATGTGTATTAGGCACAAGGCAAGTGATTCATACATTGTAGTGTCTGAATCCCTCTCATATTGAATTCTTATTTACTTCTGCTCTCTTCTTTATATCTGGAGGGTGGGACCAGGGCGAATTGCTCTCAGTTTCTTTGGACAGATTCCCAAAAAGGAAAAAACAAATAAGTAAATACATACATTTTTTAAAACAGTATTAATTTTTACTTGTGATGAGGCTGACAGAGAGAAGCTGGCTGATGAGAGGTAGCGTGCCATGTCTGTTATCACATCTAGTACGAAGTTTGATGTAGCCAGCTGGCAAATACCAGCGACTCTCCTGAGTTCATAGCTCACCCTGTTTGTATTGACATTTCTGGCAAGGAAAGGTAAAGAGTTATCCCAGCTGCAATAACCTGTGAGGTCTCACTCTGCATTTCTCTTAATTTGCCTGAAATTAAAGTCTCACTCAGCAGGAGTGGTTCACATGCCAGTGTTTCCCATCATTACTACTGGCTGGGGGACCTGCAGTAGGAAGATGCTGTGGGAGATGGCACCTGTATTGCTCTGTAACTGCACACCAGTAGCCTCAGAGCTTACACTTTCCTTTCCTCTCTCTTAAAACCTGACTTTGTTTTAACCCAGCTCCCTCCTAACACAGCGCGGAGCTGGGTGAGGTGCTGCAGCCCCAAAATGAGCAGCAGGCTGAACCCTGACATGTTGCTGGAGGGGCAGATGTGGGGATGCTCAAGGAGCTCCTGAAGAAAAGCCTTCAAATGAGCGTCTTGACCATGTGTCCTTGCACGGGGATTTGCCATTTTAGCAGGGAGGGCTGTGTGCTCCTGTGGCTAAGTCACCCTTCTCATACTGTTCACAGCATGCCGCGTTTATGCTGTTTGCCATTTTGGAGCCAACTGGGATTGTTTTTTGTTACCTGTTTTATATTAGCTGCTAGATAACATAGAGAAGCTTTACCTGAATTCCTGCCCAAGCATGTGAGATGTTGCTGATGGGCAAAGGCTGTTTAAAAACACCCTTAACTCTAAAGAAACAGCTGATGTTGACAGTGGGTTTCCTTTGAACTATCCGACTCCATTTCAGCTTCAGATGCCTTCACACAGAGACGTTGACTTTATCATTAATATTGAAGTCTGTGGGCCTGATTCTCTTCTCCTGCCAGACTTACCCTGAGGTGGCACTGGAATGATTTTCCTCTTGATTCTTACATATCAGAGCAAGACAAAAATGTGATTTCCAACATGAACTTAGAATATATATTAAAAAAAACAACCAACCAACCAAAAACTTGACAGGCTTTTTGCAATACCGTGGAAATATAAGGCACACTTGATACAAAATTCATTGGAGTTGTTGGGAAACTACTTCCATTGCAATGGTCTTCAGACATAGAGTATAATGGCATGGCATTTTGTCTTAGCACATGAAGTCTTATTAAAAACATAAAGTGGATGTGGGATATTGGACTGGTATTTTAAATAATGGTAAAAGAACCAGTGCTGAAGTCTGAAGAACATTTTATTTCATCTAAATTTTGCTGAACATATTTCTGATTAAATACTTTGTCCTTTGAATTTCTGCTGTAGTTTAGGTGGAATATGTCAAGTAGTTCTGTCATTATCTGATGTTCTTTAATAGACTTAACTGGAATCTTATTGATGGATCAAATATATGGGACAAATAGCAGTGAGAAATCCTTCTTCTTTCTGATAAGATGATGTACGTACCCTGAGAAAAGCAGTGGTGCCTTGCTCTGCCAGCTCTCATTCTCCTCTTGCCAGGGATCTCTGATGTATGGAGACAGAAAAATAAATACAAGCGAAGGTTTTCTTATGGCATTTTCCTCTTTTTTTTAGTTATAGTACAGTTTGGTGAACATAGTTACACCTTTGGAAGGGAGACAAACAGGGACACATGATATATTGTGTGCTCAGAAGAATCCTTTCTCAACTCCCAAGCCCAGACTTTCTCAGTTGAGAAAGTATATTTATGTATATATATATATAAGCCTCATGTCAACCAAAAAAAGCAGGCCAGACAGGGACCAGAAGGGCAGCCAGAAAGAGCAAGGGCATGACTGAGCATTGGCAACCACTGGCAGGCTCCAGGTTATCTCTTGCTCTCACACCACTGCTTGGCTGAGTTCATCAGTCATTAGGTGAACTAGATTCTGTCTCCCAGCAAGTTTTTCTTGTAAACTTTCATATCTTAATTGTTATCCTCCTTGTTACTCTAAAGAGAGTACTGGGAGCCCTAGCAGGGATGTCTGATGTCTTCAGCACCCTTTTTAAAATACTACTTAGTCTGTGCCCAGGTTCCAAAAACCCCTAGCATCTCTTACTGAGAGGTGGCAGCTGCATATTTGACCTTTAGTTCTCCTCTTCCATTTCCCCCACGCCAAGAAAAGAAAGGGTACCTGTTCTTCCTAGTGTTAAACATGTTGTAGAGGTTGTTGGACAGTAAACAACTTCTTACATGCTTGCTCTAGTAAGGCCGTCATAGCATTAGTTAAAACGTCCACAGTTAAAAGTCAACAAGAACAAAATGCTTAAAAAGTGGTGATAAAACTATGACAGAATCAGAGCTGGATTTTGAACCACTGCAGCAAAAGCACCAAGGCTCTGGGGAGGAAAGTTCCTTCTTAACTCTTTGGCCTTTTTAGCCTTCTGTACTAGCAGATGTTTGGGGATGGTAAGTCTTCCCAAAAACTTGATAGGACCAGCTAAATAAATGCATACAGTTTAAAAGTCACTTTCTCTGTGCCTTTCTCCATCTCCCCTACCAAAATAGCTCTTGTTGATTTTCCTCTCATTAGCCAAGTTTTTCAGGAGATCAGACTCGACACAGTATTTAATTGCTAAATATATTAAATATTAAGGCACTAGTTATCTGAAAAAGAAGTCCTCCAGACAACTGTTAAGGCCTGGAGAGGGTATTTTCTTATTGCATAAGAGATAAACTTCAATTTGAATCAATATTTAGTGTTCAGTGGCAGGGTCCCAGGAGGTATGCGAGTTATTGATAAGTGGGTTTAGATGTCTTTGTTTAAAGTATTTTGTTATTTATATCTCTGAGTCCCCCCAAAGCAGTAAATTGTCAGACTTGGTTTAAGTGTTAGTAGTTCTGCTGTCAAATCTAGTCAATCAGGTTGTATGGCTCCTAAAACATATTTGAAAGCTTTCACACCTTCATGTGGTGTTGCTTGGAGCCTTTGTCAAAAACAACATTTTTCTGATTTGGCGTTGGCATTATAGTTGTAAAAGAGAAGAAATATCTCTTAATGCTGACTGCATGGGAAGCTGCGATGCTGAAGTGATGGACTTGCAACCCAAATTTCTGGGAGCCAGAAAAAGTCTACATTGAGAAAAAACAAATGCTGTTCTCATTGCAGTTGTAAGCAGGTTTGGGACGTGCCAGAACACAGAGGTGAGGGCAAATAATGAGAATATGCATCTCCAGTTCTTTTCAGGTGTCAACTGATGTTTAGGACACGCACTGGCTGGGTATGATCCAAAGCCTACTGAAGTGACGAGTATTTTTGATGATGCGGTTGGCTGTGGCCTGGGACTGTGACGAGTATAACAGAGGAGGGGGTGGATTCTGTGTTTGCCTAATGCTCTCTCAAGGTGGTGGAGCTGGGCTGGCAGGGAGCACGGTCTGAAGACTTTTCCATTCTTGGCTCCCGACTCCTGAGCCAACCGGCCTGTGGCTAACCAGCTCTGGTGAGAAAGTCCACAAGGGACACCACGGTGATGAAGATCTCTGAAGCAACGCCTTCAAACAGTGGAAGTGGGAGATACCAGTGAGACTTTCGCTCTCTGTGGGTGCACCTGTGTGGTCCTACTTCCTTGAGCGAGGCTCTGTGTGAGTCATACTGCAGCTGATTTTCCTTGGAGTGGATCAGTTCTGGTCACTACCCTGTGTGTGATGGTGCTTTAGCTTGTACATTGGCTTAAATGTTCCCTGTCCCCATATGGTCTCTTAAAAAGCTAATCTCTGTCAGTGCCTTCTGGCACTCCCTGGTCTGCAGGTGAATTGGTGTTATTACTTGCTGTTACCATACTGATTGCTCTCCAGGGGAATGACCATCTTGTCAAAGTTTCTGCTGAGTGCAGGAAGTTTGCTGCTCCTGCAGCTTCAACCCTAAAATCTTACTTTAAAAAAAGGGCAGACCTTTTCTTTTGTCATCATCCCAGCGATGCCATCAACTCCACTCATGAAGGCAAACCAAATAATTGATTTCTGTCTCGTGCAAAACCAAAGGCTAAGGAAAGTGTCATCAACACTGGTAGATAATTTGTCTCAAAATCCTCAGTGAGGCAGTGACCTTGGTTGATAACCTAAAGGCCAGAAGAGGAGCGCCACCCCTTCTGTAGTCCCTATGATCTTGTCAGCACTTGAAAGCTACTGGGGGGCAGGTACTGACTACATCTGTGCACACTACACCAGCGCAAGAGTTAATGAGGGGCAGATCCATGTGTAAGCAAGTCATCGATGGACCATACAGAGAGTTGTGCTTAACCACTGCTGGACAAATGCCTTGTGAAGCCTTCTTTCTCTCTGGCTTGATAAGCAAACAAAGATACTTTCTCATCCTAGGCAGCCTGTTCCAATGCTCAGGGAGGTGGTGGAGTCACCATCTCTGGAAGTATACAAAAAATGTGTGCATGTGGCACTTCAGGACATGGTTTAGGGGGCATGGTGGTGTTGGGTTAACGGTTGGGCATGATGATCTTGAAGGTCCTTTCCAACCTTAATGATTCTGTGATTCTGTGATCCTTAAAAGCTGACAATTTGCCTTCACAGAGAGGAGAGGAAATTAAAAAATTAAAGGAAACCCAGATGATTTGAGACTCTTGCCAGCATCCTATGTTTCCTTAGGCTTTGCTCCAGTGCTTGCATTGTCTGTACTGTTAATAACACTGTTTTCCCCTGGAAGTTAGCTACGTTTTTATTCTTGCCTCTTTTTAAAATTGTGACCTTTAGCTTTTGACCTTTCATAATTGCTATAAATCTGTTCGATAAGGAAAAATAATAGAAAGGGCAAAAATTATAATCTGGTCTGTCTGACTTCAGTCTTTGACCCCAGTATTTTCTCTTTTAGAAATATCTGGCCCAACCTTGGGAATGCTAACCCCTGCCTGGAGGAGAGCCGCTGGGAGCACATGGCTCCTCCTGTGTGCATCCACTGCAGCCTTGTGTAGAGGCAAACAGGCTTCCTCTTGTTTCTAATTAGGCCTTTGTGTTGTGCCCTTCCCACTGCCTTTTTGACCTGCTATTTGTATTCAGTAGCCACAGTCATCTTCCGGCTCAACCTCCCATGCCCAAGAGGTCTCCTGGTGTCACGCATTCCCTGGAGCTGTGCCTGGGGTGTAGCTTTATCATGCAAAACCTCAGATTCGGTCAATGCAGGATGATAGTCCTGGGATCAAAGCTGGCCCTAAACTACCTTGTACTTTCTTGTACGCGTTGCAATTTGAGGGCAAATGTACTTTTAAACTCCAGATATTTGAGTGATGGGAAGTTGGTTGTTGGAAGTTGGAAGTTACCCTTTTCAAGTAATATTTCCCTCTGTCACTGTACTTCTCCCGAGTGGGATCCAAACCAGTCCCTGTCCACCAAGTGTCCCCCTTCAGAAACATCTCTTTTATAATATAGTACAGAGTAAACAAATACTGAAGAGAAAGCTGGAGGCCAGAAGAAAATTCCTTTCTTCTCATCTTAGCTATGTATACCATGAAAGCACCTTTCCAGCACCTAATGCTTGAATAATTCTTCTCTTTAATGCCTGAAAGCTCTGCTCACCTCTGCCTTGCTGGCTGACTGAATTCATGCTGCCTGCATCTCCTTCCAGGATGACAGCCAGGAAATTATTACAGTGCAATTTAAAGACCATAAAATACAGGACGAGCAGATGGTAGGTCACGTCTCCTTCCCATGAATAGCCTATGTCACCATGGCACTGCTTCAGTGCGTGCTGAGCTGCACTCACAAAGTCCAAACAAGAAGCATCACCAGGGGAGATGATGTCTGTCAAGGCAACATCCCAGCAGCACAGACCTTACGCCTGTGACAAAGAATTTGGGCATTGGCAAGAAGCTTTAGTGACAATGAGCTTTAAATACCTGCTGCTAAGATAATCACAATAATCTGTCTGCCAGCTTTTTCCTAATGTGCATTTTCTAATTCATTGTGGGAGGCAAAATCCTTTGACTGGTGGAATGAAGACGTGGCACTCTGACTATAATTTACATTGTTAAACAACTGGAAGGAGCAGCTATCATAAGCTGGAAATCCTTCCCAAAGCAGAACAGCTGCCTTCAAAGATTTTTAAAAGAAAGATGAGAAAGTAGTGTTTTCATAGAAAGGAATTCCTGATGCGAGGAAACCTCAGTTCTGTGAAAGGGATTAAAAAAGCGAATGTCCCAGTTGCAGGATTTGCTGTGGTTCTGTTTCTCTTCTGATCTTTTTGAGTCTACCCTCTACCTCTCACCACACTGTGGACTACTGTGCTTTGTGGGGACAAGATGCTGAAACAGCCATTATGGTTATTCCTGTAATCCCAGAGAGGATGTTTTCAAGCAAATTAATTTCTTCTCTATCTAATTGGGAAAATCAAACAAAGCTCTGTCATGTATTGGCCCTCGGTGCAGCAGTCAAGATGATCCCCCTTATCCTTTCAGCATTAATTACAAAACACCTCTGCTCCTATGAGCAGCACTTTGCCCAAGAAGGCTGTATGTTACCTATTAATCAGCACCAGAGTTGGGTATATTTGATGCATAGGGACACACCATGGTGTAAAAAGCGTCATCATTCCTTTAATACTAGCAGTACTAGAACAAAAGAAGGATCTGGGATTCAAAAATTTCTTGGTAGAATGTAGTTAGTAGTTCGATAGGAAAGTATCCTCTCAAAAAAAATGAGGAAAACACTACATCTAAATGAGCCACCGAGCTCTAACAGCAGGGCCAGGAGGTAAGTAATGTGTACTGAGAGAAGCACAGCTGTCCAGAAACCATTCCTTACACAGTTTATTTTCAGTTAATGAAGATGATTGCTCGTCTTCCTTTCACGCTCCAAGCCTCTTGTTCTTGTCGCCCTGAGGTGAGTGAGGGTGGCAGGGAGCAAGGAACAAGTTGTCAACCTGCTGCCCAGGTGGCAGCCCAGGACCTTGGTCCACCAATGGAGACCTTCTCCTGCAGATTTGGATGGTGCACGAAAAACACCTTTTCTTTGTTCCCCTTCAGGTGAAATCTGAGGTGATGTCACACTGTTCCCAACTGTGTATGTCCGTGCCCTGTAGAGGCTGTATTTGCACCCTTGTTGGCAAACCCCTCTGAGGCAGACATTCATGGAGCTGGGACTTCCTCACCTCTGGAAACAGCCCTTTCAAGGACATCTTCAAGGCATGTTTGCAGAGGCTTGCATTGCTGCTTGTTGTTCATGCTGAGGAATAAATCGGATTTGACTATCTGCAGCTGCTTTTGGCACTTTCACTACTGCAGAAATTCCCATTGTGATCTGAAAAAAAAAAAACAAACACCAAAAATCCTTCATTTTCTAAGAAATATTCCTGGGCAAAATGTCACCTTTCATACAGGCCAGCTGAACATAGCCAATTGTACCGTTTATTCAACAGGGAGCATTATAGTTTGCACTTTGCATTTCTAAGAATTGAATTTGCTAAATGGAGCACTTCCCACTGACAGAGCCGGAGTTGTGCTATGCTTTTTTTTTTTGCAGATGGAAGCCATTTTTACTTGTATCATAGAGCTTCTTAGCCCTGTTGAATCTGGCTTAGTGTTTCTCAAGGGATGGAGGAAGGACTGCTAATAGCTTTGCAACCCACTTTAGTCTCTCTCTTCATAACGCAAACTCTCAGCAAAACAGGCTCGAGCAAGGTCTTTGTCCTGGATGACTTTTTGCTAAATAAGTCAGCAATGCTCTAGTTAGCAAAATCTCTTATTCCCCGTGGATGTGTTCAAACTTACTGGTACGCTACAGCAGGACTGGGACAAAGATAACGCAAGAAATGTTAAGAGAGGAGTTGTGTCACATTTAAACCTTAATGCAGCCAATACCCAACACGCGTACTCAGACGTTTCAGGGAGATAAAGAAATATTTTGATCTGAATTAGAAGAATCTGTCATTTTCTCACAGAAAATCTGAAAGGGGACCATTTTTTCTCTCTCTCAGACGAACAGACAGAATAACCTGTGCCCCTTCAGAGAATGAGTTGACTTTGCATCTCAAGAATAACGTTTGTTTCTTCTCCATGAAATTTATTAATAAGAGTGTTTTCCACAGCAATCTTAGTTCCTAAAAATACGCATCCTAGGGTTTGTTAGATTTTTTTTTTTAAGACTTCTGTGGAAGTTGTATGCTATAGGGTCATGCAAAAAGGAGACAGGTACATGTAAAAACTTATTGCAAATTCTTCCAGACTAGACTTTTTTTAATGCTTTTTCTTATTGCCGTCATACAGTGAAATGAATTTTTAGATGACAGGTACTGGACTCTGACAGGCATCTCATCTTGTACTGAGGCTAGTGACAATGTGAAAGGAATTGCTCATCTGAGTCAACAGCCAGCTTCTCTGACTGTGTTTGTCTTCAGTGCTAATTTCATTTCTTTGTTCAGTTTTCCTGGAATCTGAGCACACACACTGACCTGATAAATAACTGAAACCAGCAATAAAGATAAAGGAAAGTTCTACACTCCAGAGGTCAACCTAGCCTCCAAATCATATTTGCCCTAATGGAGAACAAATTCAACACTACCAAAAGTCAAATGAATGTTTAGTCACCTGAGAAAATACCATTATAAGCTGAAATGAGCTCTCATTATTTTTTTCCATTTTATTTCTTTAATTTCTCCTTGGCTTCTGCTACAAAACTAAAAATAGGAGCATTAGTCAAAGGGTACTTTAGAGGCACCCTCAAGGCAGAAGCAAGATTCTAAGGTAAATCAGAGCTGGTGGCTCTTAAAATGGATGAAATCACTTGCATTAGGCCTTCAGGATGCATATTTTCATTTACTTGATTTATTCCTATTGTTTAAGCTGTGATGTGAAGTGGCACAGACGCAATGGAGCCAGGCTGATGAGGAACTTTATAGTTAGCTGTCAGAGCAGAAAATCCCATTGGGACGGGACCCTTTCTTCAGGGCTGTTTGTGAGGATGGAGCAGCAGAAAGCTAAGTGAATGATTTAAAATGAAAAAAAAAAAAAGAAAAAAGACAAGACACATGGGGAAATAGGCAGGTAAATTATCTGACATGCTGTTAGGCACCAAGGCATTGGATCACCTGGTGCAAACAGCTGCGGAACTGGGCAGAGGGAAGAACCAGACCTCTTTCTGAAGGTAAGGTGGTGATCTCTTTCTGGACGCGAGGAGGATGTCTCAGCCCCTCATCCTGCTCTGCACAGTAGTCGATTTGTCTCCAGAGGCTTTCTCTTCCCCCATGAGCTGGTCCTTTCCTTCTCAGCCAAGCCTGTGAGACGCTGGTGACTTGTATCCTCATTATATCCATAAGCCTCCCTTTGCCGTCTTACATGCTTTTGAGCGTGTGCATGCAAAGGCTGGTTGCTGTCTAATGCAATATTTCTGACAGCCAAACCTGTTTGTTTTGGAGCACAAAAGGTGGTTAGTAAATAATTTTTTTCTGTCATTGCTGATGTCAAGTCACATTCCCTTGTTGTACCACCAGCATCCTAGAAAGAACATCCTGGGTAAGGCATCTTGGCAATAACAAGGTGTTTTATTGATAGATATGCTGCCTTCTGGAGAAATAATGGAACCCAGCAGGGCCAAATACCATTTTAATAGTGTGTCCAAGACTTCCTCTTGCAATTTATATCTTTGCAATTCCATAAGCCACATTTATTTTGCAAAGTACTGAAAGAGGGTAAAGAGTTACTGTGGAGCACAAACTGGGGAAGAGTGGAGAACCTTTTATGTATCCCACTGTGTCCCTGTAAAATCTCAGCACTGTCTTACCTCACTCGATATATGTTTTGTTACTATGGGCATACGAGTCTTAATTGGTTACGGGAACTTTTTTACTTAGTTTAAGTGCAGTTCATTAAGTGCAGCTACATAGCTTAGGTCTGCGTACAAAAGGATGAAAAGTTTCTGTTCTGTAGGTGTCAATTATTTATTATAGAAATGTCTTTGTAATGAAACTTCATCCTATTTGTGTTCATGATGGCAAAAGTAATTCTGAGTGATTGACTTGCATGTTAATATGGTACATGGAAAAGGGTGGACACATCAGAAATGCCTTTGAGTTTCTGTGCTACAGAAACATGTACGTCATAACAGAGCTGACAGCAAGTTGTAATGAAGCTGACTTACCACTTAAAATGTTTTTTTTTTTACCTATGTAGGATAGTGTGCAGGTTTGATAGTAAGTTACATTGAACCAACTTACTGAAGGATGTCTTACTGTATTTTGTGGCTTTTGTTTTTCCACTTGTGCTGCCTTTGTAATGGGAATTCATTTGGTGCAAGTGTCCTGTAAATTTCAAATGAAAAATCCCCAAATAAAATCCCCAAGCAACTCCTTGCTCCCATTTCCACAAAAACAAAATATTTTCATAAGAAAATTATGACTTTTGTCAAAACTATTTTCTCTTCAGAAAAAAACCCAGATGATATGATGGTTCGTGTCAATATTAACAGGAGCCGCCAGAGGTGATGCGTTTTTAGTGATGGGTGTGTCCCTTCTCTTTCATTGACCAGGCTTCCAGCTGGTGTACGGCTCCGCTGGTACTGGGACGTTTCTCTTCTCATGGACCTGGGGGATTTCTGTGTCAGTGATGCAGCCCAGTGGCAGAGGCTGGGCTGAAGAGGAGACTGAGAGCAGGAGGTGTGCAGCTGTATGGACATGGTCATGGGCAGTTTACAATCAGATATGTCACTTGTTTTTTTTTAAGTGGAGTCTTCTGAATTTTTGTTTTAAGGCATATCTCTTTCTTTCGTTCGCTTTGTAATGATAACAGATATCAATTTATCAGACACCTTAATTTTTGACCAGCTGTATACAGAGGTCAGCAAGAGGTTTTTTTTTTTCCCAGTCTCCCCCATCAAGGGGTCAAAGCCAGCTCCATGAAAGCATGTCACTTTCTAGCACAAAATATCCATTTTTAAGGACAAAAAGACAATTTCTTTTCTGGAGGAGACAGGTTTGATGATTCGCAATTGTAATGACATATTTATTCCCAGGCTAAACTTGGCCAACTGTTTATAAGTGCGCACAATATAACAGATGTAAATGCAGTATGTTATGATTTGGTTGTGGGAGAAGGAGTGCTGCTCCTGGCATAAAAACAACAAAGTGGATGAATATGAGAGCTAATATGATATCCTAGGCACTCCTCCATATATCAATAGAAGAAATAGTACTAAAAAGGCCGCTTCTCAGATTTTAATAAGATGGTGTCTGTGAAGATTACATTTTGGCTTATAGCACAATATTTCATTTTCCTCAGTTCTTTAGAATTGTTTCTAATAATACATCTGTGTGTACATTTTGTGGTTGCAAACATATTTTAGGTCACTCAGTCAAGTGACATTAAAAAAAAAAAGTGCTAACAATGAATTTAAAATGCTGCTGGTAGATGGGTGCAATACCTCATCTGGTAAACAAGCTGTTACTGAAAAAAAGTTACTGGTACTGTGTATGACAATTATGGCAACTGAAAATGTTAGTTCAGCTCCATGTCACCAATGCCATCAGCAGGCAGATGGCTTTGAGATAATCCCAGTCAGACTGGCCATGTCTGTTCCAATAGCAAAGATAAAGTTGTTTTCCCTATCCCTGTATTTAACATAGCCCATACCAATCCAATATCCTGGATAACTGGTAATAAATCTCCAGATAGCAACCATTCAAAAGAAATCCCTAGCTCTCACTCAGCACTATTCCTTGGTCTTATAATTTGCTGTACCAATCGTGGGGCTGCATAAGGTATTGGGCTCTTATTCCAGCCGCACCTTATAACCAGATTCCCTGTAATTTGGAGGTAAAAGAAATCCTTAAATATTGTTGATTTAATTTTCTTCACAATATTTAGATCCTGGCTGATCAAGTGTGCATGACACCAATGTTGTGGTTACTGAAAAGCAAACAACATTTCCAGTGGTGGGAAAACTGCCTGTCTGTACCTCATCTTAGATTTGACACCTGTGTCAACACTCCCACTTGGATAAGAATGGCATAGTCTCTACTAGCAGGCAGCAGCATCGGCAACCCAGCAAGTATAAACTGCATCCCTGAAAATTCCTGTTGCTGTATCTGGGGTGGCAAAGAGTGACATTAGCCTTTTGAGCTGAAAGCTCAGAGCTGGCCATTGCTGCTTTAACTCAAAGTGTGCAGAGGGAGTAGAAAATATCATTACTTTCATGAGCGAAAATGTGCAAATCATGGAATATGCAGCAGTTTTTAAACTCTCTTGAGGACAAAATAGATCTGTATAAGCTTTGCTGTAACTTATTTGCTGGTGAGGCCAAATTTAATGGAAAAAAATAGCTCACAGGGGTTATTTGTTGATTTTAAACTCCTCCAAAGGATCTAACTGGCTGAGGTTCTTGTGCTGGCACATTTGCAATAAGCAGTTCAGTCAGTGGAAGGGTGGCTCAGAGTAAAACTTGTTGGTGGGTAGAATTATGGATTTAATATGTTCAACACCATCAATTGTACCTGCTATTTACTTAGTGTTTTACAGGGTCAAATTGTCATCCTACCTGATATATGCAACAGTCGAGATCTTTTATACATTCTAACCTTGAAGCAGGACACTAAAATGATATGCCTCACGTCACACAGAAAGTTGGTGGCAGTGTTAAGGTTGGTCCCGCAGTCACCAGAGGCATCTAAGGGCTTGTTCTTCCTCCATTTTACTGGTCATGGACACTTGTATGGCTGAAGTTTAACTTAGGTAATTTTTCAAGAAAAGGCAGATTTTTTTCTGTGTGTCTGATGAAACAGAATATGTACAAGGAACAACCAAAATTATTTTAGGAATAATCGGAAATGTTTAATTCAGCTGAGAGAATCAAAGCCTAATAGCCACTGAGACACAGAGCTAAACACAGAGTGCCAAATAGCTACCAACAGTTTAAGTTCTCTTTACATCCACCTTGTGAGCAGTCTACACTCTTGAATATATTAAGCAGCTGTGAGTAATGAACAAACTTGTAAAAATTAATATGTTTTTTTGAGGGATGGTTAATGAGCTGAAGAAGGGCTGAATTTATTGAAAAAGTCATTTAATGAACAGTTTGACTCAAGAGTATAGCACCTCTGTTGCAGCTTGTAGCTGGACCTAAGGGGCCTGTATGTTTTACTCGGGTATAAATTGCCTCCTGTATATTTTAGTGCTATGGCAGACTTTTGGCCTTTCCGGTAGGATGTGAACAGTTAGGTAATGACAGCAAGCAGAACGAAAACAGTGGAGTTAAGTCCTGGAGGAGCATCACCGTGGCCAAGATATATCAAGATTAAAAAGGGGATTGGACTTTTGTCCAGTTTGCTAGTAACTGAACTAGCAAGAACATCTTGAAGGGTGACATTAGCAAATTTTGGAAGGGAATTAGTATGTCATCCTTCAGATTGTAAAGTAAACTTTATTAGTGACTGGGATGAGACTTCTTTGGAATGAGAAAATTATCTACATCTCCTGTGTCCCTGCTGCAGCCTCTCTCTGATGGATCTGAAGTTGTCTGGTGTCCTGCGGCAGGACCTGTGCAAGCCAGAGGCTTGATCCAGTTTGGCAGTTCTCATGTATCTTTTACATCTTGTAGACACTTCCAGCACAGTCGTGGTGTAGACATGTATAATGGAGTATGATGGAGAGGCTCTTTGCCTAGTCCCATGGCAGACTGTTAATAATTAGTTTTTCCCGAGGCACCTGGGGCTGGTCACTAGATGCTTGATCTGGCTGGCTGATCCCATACAGTAATTCCTATACAGCTTTCAGCCCTACTGTGCTTAAAGCTAGATCAGGCTGGGAGAAGAATTTAGTTTTCTGTATATTTGCTGACATCTGCACTGGTGTTTGAAAGGAAATGGCTGACCATAACTTTCACATACAAACCAGGCAGAGCAAATCAACAAATAAGCTGTGTGATAACATACCAAGGAAGCCACTTCCCCGCACCTGCAGTATATGAAAAGGGATATAGCATGGCTATTTTATAGCCATGGGAATACTTGTCTCCAAGTTAGTAAACAGGATTAATGAACGATTGTTTTGTTGATGAAAAACACATAGCATTTGTGGACGGTTGAGGGAGTCAGATGCCAAGAAGAAAATGTACTAAGCCACTGCTTTTAGCCCTGAGTGGAGATGCAGTCCTTGAACTGGGAAAGGGTATGTTAAAGAGTAGAAAACAGATCGATAAGTGGTTCTCAGAGAGGAATGTTTGGTGCTGGTTAAATGGTCAACCTGCAGGGAGCTAGGGCAGGAAAAGCTGTGTGAGGAAGGATGAGAAAAGCTGCTACAGAAAAAGGGATTTAGTTGTTAAAAGCAGGGCCATACCCGACTCAAAAATTTTTAATATTAAAAAAAAAACCCAGAAAACCTAACCCTGAGTGACTAAAGCATCAATTTTCCTACATTTTAAACGAGATCTAAAAAAGAACTCAGTAATGGCATTGGTTGCCATGGTGTTTAAGGGTGCAGCTCCACAGACACTTCAAATAACAGGCGATGCTTTTATCTGCCTATGTGGCTGAGTTAATTTTCATCTGCTGGAATTATTCATTTAGTTTGCTTTAATTATTCTATATTGGCAGTATCATAAAAGGGCCTGATTCTGCCATCTTAATACAGACACAGGTCTTTTTGACTCCAGAGGAAGAAAGATTAGATGCAAGCTGAACTAGTCAGGAGATGCAAATGGGAATGCTCCGGCTCTGGGCTTGCAGAGATGCACGTAGAAACTCTGCTGGTGGCACAGAGGTCCATTTAAATGGGGGTCAGGGCAGAGCTGGGCAGAGAAACGCTCACCGGGCTTGGGGCTATGGAGGTGCATGGAAAATCCACAGAAGTGCTGTGTTCTGTCAACCCAGGCACTGATGCGCTCCCAGATCTGTTTGGAGGGACTGTTCAGGTTGGAAGATTTGCTCTTGTTTTGCCAGAGCTGTAATATCCTGAGCCAGGCTAAGGGACCTTGTTGAAGTGGACAAAGCCTGTCCCTTCACTTTACACGCCTCCAAACTGCTGGCATGTTGGACCAGCCCACGCCAAATAGGCTTTTGAGCTCACTCCTTTTTGTGTGCCTTTTGTGGCACCAGCAATGGTTAGTGACTGAACAGAAAGGTTACTAAGTAGGTGGGACCTGCAGTTAGGTTCCCAAATCCCTACCGCACACTTTGGTCTGACTTTGGAAGTGCTGGACGCTTGGCTGCTCCCATGGCCTTTAGTGGTACCTGCCAGGCAGTTGCTGCCATGGACAGCAACGCCACTGGGGTGAATGCTAAGGTCCCTGCTCATGTGCTCTCTTTGCAGTAGCATCCCCATGCCCATGAAGAGCCTGGAACTTGTTTTAGATCTTGGCTCATATACACAGTTTATTGATCCTGTGCCTTACTACCTTTGTATCTCACTGGCTTAGCTTCCTCTGTCCCCTTGTATTTTGGCTAAGAACACAGCCATCAACACTGGCATTGCACCCCTCAACACAAATACCTCTTTCCTCTATTGATACCACAGGAGCAACCTGAAAGAGGAAGAACTAGAAGTTGACCCTGTGAGATGACGCAGTCCTGTGGAACTATACTACGGCTGTCATTTGTAACAGGTGATCAATAAATACATTCATCATGTTTCCTCTCCAAATATTAGTTGTCACATAATCTGCAATGAAATAGAACTGAGAGTCTCAAGATCTTTTCCAGCACCCTCTCTGTGCTTTATTTTATTGATTTTCTTTTTTTTTCTTGTTCCCCTTAGAAGCATGAGTCAGGAACCCTCTGTTATTAAAAGCAGTCCCAGTTGCACATACCTTTCATTTCCTTTGGATTACATTAATTGCCTGACAGCTAAAAGTGATCTGGGTTTTTCAGTCTTCAGCACTGGACCGCAAGAAATATTTACCAGCTACAGCAGATTTATAAAGATGCCACTGAGATGCCTTGAGACTAACAATCAGAAAACACAGCAGCAAAACAACACTATTTTTCAAGGTTAAATGCTCAGAATGCTAAAAAGGAATTGCACGTAATAAAGCCAAACACAGACTTGGATTCAGCCCATATTTTCCTCTACTTGTCTCACATAAAAAGAAGATGCTAGTGGCTTAAAAATTATTGTACAGCGTCACACAACGATTAGAAATTTAATAAGGGAGCTTTAATTTTAATTTGGTTTTGGTTTTGTAGTGCAAATATCTGTTAGTGTCACCCCCCTACCTCTTTTGCACCGTCATTTTCTTTTCATGCATGCCTTGCTCTGTATCTTTATAAGACTCACTTAGCTGAGAACGGCTGGATGATAATATATAAAGAGCTGCTAACGTGAAGGAGGGAATGTCCAGGCTGATGTTAGCAATCTGGAGCTCAGACATGTCCTGCATGACTTTGAACAAGTCGTTTAGCCTCCCTGCACCGTTTCCCGTTTCAGGTATAAAGTGCAGGTGATAGCACTTCTCGCTCACGAGGGCTGGGAGGATAACTGCTTTCGGAGGTGCTCAGGTACTATGGCAACCGGACCAGGAAAGGAGCTTCGACAGAGGAAATACTCTGTAGATGTGTACTGGGAAGGCAATGATACAAGATTTGCAGGCTTAAATACATGAACAATTTTGCAGCTTTGTTTCAATGACAAATTTAATAGGCCTGATTCACATGCAGCCACGGCCACCACCACTTGTGCATCATAAGGCCCTGCATCACTGTCAGAGATGCTGCCCTCAAGCCATAGGTGCGTCCTGGGCCCTTTTTCACTGCCTTGAAGCAGTGACTGAGGTCCCTACATATGATATGAAGGTATTCCCTGCCTTAAAGTCACTTCAGGTCTGCAAGTGAAAAAATGAAACGAACTTCAGTAAATAGTTATTTATTGAAGAACTTGGTGTAATAAATGTACTTGGTGTAATTTAGAATTGAAAATGCAATGTTCTATGTACAAAACCAACAGAATTGAATCATTTGAAATTGGTCTGTAGAGGCAGTAATAACCATTCTTTAATGATACCCAGTGAGAAGAGGTGATGCAAAATATTACTAGTTCTCATCCAGGTGACCTTGTAGCAATTGTTTGTGTTTGTCTGTGTTTCAGATAAAGGCTGTACACTTACGTATTTATACATTTTTTTCATTCGAAGGGAAAGGACTTGCTCACAGGGAATGACATCTGCAGTAGCATGCCTGATCCGTCCTGTGGTTGTGAGAGCCAGGGAGAAGTGGACCACCTCCCAGGGTGAGCGGGGATTTTAGATAACAGAGATGCCCAGCATCCTGGCTGTACTGTCCTCGGTTTGAAGGCCATGAGAAAAGATTGGCAGCAGCAGGGAAAAGCTGGAAGTGGTAGTCTTTTTCTTCCTTTCAGTGCCTCACTATGAACTTAAGACAGGCTGTTACGGACTGCCAAGTTGAGCAAAGTAAGCCATCTTCCTGGGGGTAGCCAAAACTGCCACCAAAGGCAGCTTAAACTCCCTCAGTGGTGAAGAAATTGTTGAACCCTTTGCTACTTTCTGAACTACATCTTTGTAGCACCACAAGCCTGTGCTGTGACCAGGTTTGAAGACCATCTCA
Organism: Phaethon lepturus; assembly: GCF_000687285.1. NCBI lineage: Eukaryota > Metazoa > Chordata > Aves > Phaethontiformes > Phaethontidae > Phaethon > Phaethon lepturus. The sequence goes on from NW_010552068.1 coordinate 21,445, forward strand.
AGAGGGAAAAAGGGAGAAGAAAAGTTCCACAGTGGCATAGCCTTCCATTAATAACAACTGAGGCGTCATGGACAGGCATTGCTGTTTTTCCAGGCCTTCCTTGAGTTTTTAATTTCCCTTAGGAGGTGGATCAAGTTTAGTCCATTTGTCCGTAGTTTTTCTGAAAGGTGCTATTCCGGCAATGGGAGAAGCTGATGGAGGTAAGCAGCAAAGCTGCTGTTGCAGGTGGCCTAGACAACTCAGCTCGGATGACCTGTTACTCGGCAGCTTCCTGAAACTGGTTTGCAATAGGTAGGTGACCCAGGTACTTTCAGCAGACCAGAAAGCTGAGCCGGCAGCGAATGCTGCAGATTGCTAGCAGTTCAGCACAGCGGGGTGGCTGGTGCCAGTCGCGTTTGGAGCAGGGTCAGCCCTTGCACTGTGCCATCTCCATTACACAGGACCGAGCAGTTGGTGGCAAGGAGTTTTACACTCTAGTTAACATCCATGCTGTCTACTTGTGTGTGTTCGTGGGAGGCTGAGGTATATATCCTAACTATTTTAGGGAAATGCATCATTATCATGAATTAGAAAAACTTATGGGGCTTGAAAGTTTGAATTGAACTCCTATACAGACTCTTGAAAAGTACCCTGATTTCAATTTCTCAATCTTTTTCCAAATTGAGTTATGAAAATTAATTAAAATAATTTTTATTTAGATGTATATTTTATTAATTATTAATAGCTTTAATTTACATTATTCTTTCTAAGCACCCTTTGGTAGATGAAGTCTAGAAATAAGTGTAAAAATCTTCAATTCTTTTAGACTTAGCAGCAAGTGGAAATGCTTGTTTTGAGATCCCATCTTTGTGAGTGGTTTAACAAGCTGATTTTTATTTTTAAATGTGTATAAGCTATTTTTTAAATGGGATCCTTATGTTAGAAATAGAAGGGATTTGTTTCACAAGCAGATACTTGGTATTTCTCAGTTATTTTATATGCCTGACCCTCTTTTGCCAACATGGCATTGGAAGACCTGTTTTATTTTTTCAGCCCCTGAAGTACTGGATTGCAGATCTTATTAATTTTGTGTGGTTATATCATATTGTGACTCCAGGTTTATTATTCTGTAATGAATATGGAAAGAAGATTTTCCATTTTCAATGCACTCGAACATCACACCTGTTATTATTTCTTATTTTCTTCCCTCTGCCTTTCAAGTTGGAAGGAAGCCTTCTACCTTGGAAATGTGTCTCTTTGTGGGCCTTCAAAGCCCCTCAAAGCCTAAGGCTTGCTGCAGTAATCCTGCTTTATCCTTTTTTTTCACCCCTAAAAAGAATTACTCATGTGAATCATTACTCATGTGAATCTGCAGTACTCATTTTGTTGTTGTTCTCAGTCTCAACTTTCACTGCTTTTGATGATTCAACTCAAACTGTTATCACATTTTCAATTTCAGGAAAGGGCTTTGGGGGACTTAAATTCTTCTTTAATCCTACCTCCAAGTAACAAAATGCTATGAACCTTTGGAACAGGGAATACGTGTGTGTATGTGTGTGCTTGGCTGTGTGCACGTCGGCATAGGTTGGCCTGCTTGAGAGGTCCTTTCTTCAGGCTTTGCCTTAGCTGTTTACAGATTCAGTTAAGACTAGAAGGATTATACCTAGTGGTCTTTGGCTCCAAACGCTCAAGTCATTCTAAATTGGAGATGCGTCGGCAGTGGACAAGGAAGTTGAACCACTGCTTTTACAGACACACTTCAATATTGTATATTTAACCCTGAATTTATTGCTAAAGCAAATTGCTTCCCAGATCAGGTGATCCTCGGGCGCAGCAATG
>NW_010552068.1:23293-27673 GCF_000687285.1 Phaethon lepturus
GTGGATTTCGGTCTTTTTTTGTTCACTTGTTCTGTTAACCTAAAACAATAAGCTAAATTGGTTAATTACTGTGTGTTGGGGGAGGATGGGGAGGAATGGGTATATAACTTTTGCATACTTAATCAAAAATCCAGGCCATCCAAGGACTGGACTGAACAAATCTCTAACTTTGAGGTATCCTCTTTTCCATCCTGCATATAAACAGCAGCAGTATGAACAGTCTAAGCAGTTAGTTATGTGTGCTTTTGCAGTTCTCAGTAGCCGCAGCAGGAGATACCTGCATCAGTTCCCCTTCTTCTAACCTGTAACGGGAGGACGGAAGGGGGGATCATTCGAAGTGGGGGAGATGCCCCATGGAGAGGAGAGGAAATGTCAGCTGTGTTACAGCAATAGGTGCAGTGATGAGGGAAGGGAGCAGTAAGGCCCTTGAGGAGGTGGGAAGACTTCCACAGGCAAAAAAACACCAGTTACTTATCCAGTACATTCCCTTTACTTTAAGAAAATCAGGAAAATGTAGGAGGTTAACTTACCTCCCTGTGTTAGAGGAACAACGCTCCAGGGGGAAAAGACTTAGTCTCCAGAGCAGCACTGAGATATGAGGGCTGGCTCTGTTCTTCCCATTAGGATGAAGAAATCATTCTTCCCATTCTGCTGCAAACCAAATGAGTATCTGACTGAATAAATTTGAAGCAAACAGCTAATAAAATCTAAAATAAATGAGATTACTGAATCAAATAATAGAATGCAAAATATTTGTGTAATTGTATAATTCAAAGCTGTTGCAATATTAATGAATATTATAATACAATGATTAAACACAGGATTCATTTTAGTTTTGCAAATGTGCTTAAGCCTTTAATCTAGGCAGGGTATTACAACCTAGGTAAATTTTGTTAAACCTTTCTGTGAAAGCATTTTATTTAAAAAACAGAGCTACAAACCCTTTCCTGTTCAAAGCCCTCATCATCACTCGTTTCCTTTAGCCTGCTTCTTTCCATTGTTTCTGGCTCACCTACTGAAGATAAAATGAGACAATATGCAACTAAGAAGACACATTGAGCAGTGAGAAACCAAGGATATAATTCAGCACAGCTGAAGTCCAATTGCCTAAAGCACCATTTTATTCAAATCCTGCATTTTCTTTTCCTGTAGTCTAACTAGGCTCTTGTATAAAGTATTTTTCTCTGGATAATCTTGCTGTTCACAGTGAACTGTTTAAGAAGCAAGGTCCCACTTAATGGCAGTAAGCATGGCAAAAAGTAGCCCCAGGAGAAACAGAAAGATCTTAACTGCATCCTCATTTATCTCAACCCATATTTATTTAAATTTTGTTTATACGTCCCAAAAAGCCAGACATAAGTCAAGCAGTGGTTTTTTCCCTATGACTTTTTGGATCATCTTCTCTTCAGCAGTTAAAAAAATGTTCAAACATCTTTTGTGTTTCTTTCGATCCTCAGGAAAGGTGCAGAACTTCAGTCCAGGCTGAACAAAATTGATTACTCCTATTTTCTACTGTCTGGTAACTAATCTTGGCTCCTTGGAGCCTTGCTTTAAGCTGTTCTACACAGCTTTTGTGTTGTTGTAAATCACTGCTGTTGTCAAGATGGAAAAGTTTTGAGCTTTCACCCATCCTTAATGCTTAGTAGTGCAAGGTAGTTGGCTTGTCTCTGAACTCTGTTTGCTTGATCCTGGCAAGAAGAGGGGCAGATTTCTTGACTGTAGCTTTTAAGTTAGCACTGGGCAGCTTTGGTTTTTATGCCCTGTGATGGGAGCAAGGCTTAAGAGGTTGTCCAGCCCCCTGTGTATCCTTCTTATCAGTTGTGTTGGAATCTGCTTCTGGCCAAGCCACAAAACTGGAACTGCGTGGGCAGCGTAATAAACAGCTCAGGGACCCCTGTCCTAGGCAAGGCAGGTGGTTTTGCTGGTTCGGTGACCCATGCTCGCCTGCCTGCTGCCCCCTTTCCAGGGAGCTGTGGTGGTGGGCAGCTCTGCTTCCTGCTCTGTCCCCACATCCTCTTCCTTTCCCCCCTGTGATGTACGAAGGATGGCCACACCAGTGTCCAGTTCACAGAAGAAGTGCCCAGAAGGTCTCATTCAGCTCTGCAGGCACCAGGCTGTAGGAACCATACATTTACCATGCTGTCAATGAGTAGGCTGTAATATCAATGGCCTTGAGAAAGTTTTCTTTCTTAAAAAGACATTCCACCAGTAGAAGCATCTCCCCTGGTCACTGGAAAAACAGTGAAGAAGGAATAGTTGTATTATGCCTAGAAATAGGTGTACATTTTTGCTGCAAGGGGAATTTATCATTTGAACAATTTACCTTGGATTCTGCTGGATCCATTGTCACATGAAGTCTTTAAATCAAAACTGGATGCCTTTTCTAAAAATAAGATCAATTTCACTCAGAAGTCACATGTCTGGTGAAGGGCTTACTGGGTGAAATTCTGTCATAGGCAAAGTGGAGAAGCCAGTGAGTTAGCTAGTTAGTCCCTTCTAACACTCAAATGGATACCATCAGTGCTAGGAAGGTGAGTGAACCTCTCCCACCCTTCAGTGTTCCCCTCTGAGCAACGAACTGTGTGGTGTTACAATGATCATGTGGGATGTCTCCAGGCTTTTCATTCCACATACTCGCACCCATCCTGTACCACAGCACTGCTCTATCTCAGCTCCTGTGTGTCTTTCCACCCTTAGAAAAATGGGATTCAAAAGTACTAGGTATCACAGGGGTGACTGATATCATCCCATTCATCTTCATAACGTTACAATCATTCTGCCATCTTAGAAAGGTGTGGACACCTGTATCCAAGTTATGCTAAATCATAACAATGTAAATAATACTTTGAGTGCTTTGATATAGGAGAATAAAAACAGCTATAGCATCTGTAATAAGTTCTGGGAGCATTTTTTGTTTCCTAATGGAAATATAACCAGTTGATTTCAGTACCAGTAGGACAATGTGATAGGATCTGTTCTTTGCAGGATGATGAAGGAATCTGGCAAAATGATTTGATTCACAAAACAAATTGCAGAAGAGCTATTAATAAATCTAAGCTGTACATGGACCCGCTTCTCGCCCTTCGCTGCTCTCGGGTAGCAGAGCAGAGGGTAGCTGTCGTTTCCTGTCATACACGTACAGGCTTTTGTGGACCCATTTGTGAACATAGACCAAGATTTGGATTCCTGGCCTCAAAACCCAACATACCAGCGTGGGCATGAGGTTCCTTGAAAGGCAGGGAATGCTATTAACATGCTATCACCTCTCATGTGGGGAGCAATGAGAAAATGCGTTTGGGGGGAAATGCAGGTAGTTTTGTCTTTCCTGTGAAAGAAAAACGTCAACATCACTCCAACCCAGATGTTGTATTAGGCTTGAAATGAATAGCTAATTTTATTTTCAAATGATCTAAGCCTTTTAATTTTTGCTTTGAAAAAAACTGAACAAAATTTCTGTGAAACATAGTATCAGGAATGAATCTTGAAAATATAAAGTAAGGCCAGTAGGCTTTTCCAGTGTTCCTCCCCCTTTGATTAAACTACTTGCTGAATTCAATCCAAATTTACAAAGCATGAGTTTGCTATTAATTCAGTGTTCCTTTTGCCCTGCCTACAGTCTAAACAAGTGCACTTTTTTGCGGGGGAATGGTCTGAAGGAGCCTGAAGCAGAGTCAGGCCACAGAGCCTGAAGGAAGGGGTTAGCAGAAAGGAAAAAAAGCAAATAACCGTTTGTATGCAATTCTTGTCTCTTCGTGGCCAAAATGATTCTCCAGAGAGGCCCTCATTGTGGACACAGGGATAAACTTGAGGATAAGCTTAAAAAAGCTGTACAAAAGAGAGTGTCTGGACTCTGTGACAGCAGGACTGTCCTTAGAGTGAAGAGATGTATAGTCAGCCTGAAGCCTGGCAAGAGAGGATAAGCATGGAGAGGCAGAAGTTAACAGAGTGTTGAAGGTGTCAAAATGAGATCATGCATGAGGTACCTATGTGTGGGGACCTCACGGGATGAAGAGGAGGAGTGAGGTGGTCAAATCACCAGGTGGCTGCCAATGGAGCCAAACTGAGATACAACTAAGAAGTTTTCCCTGCATTGGACATATCTAACTTATTTTCTTCATATGCTGTGGTTTCCCAGCAAGGGGATGTGCTTTTGCCATGGTTTGTGTTATCATTGCTGAAATACTCCTTGGCACCTTATTTAGCTGATACTATATTGTCAATACCTTTGTGTGACCTCCACAGCTGGGAATACTGGGCATAAATCAGTGCTATGTAAGTGGTCATCTTGTGCGTGACGCTTCTGGCAGCAAAACGGAGTTCAGTTGCGCAGAGGGAGAGGGGTCAGTGGTGTGGCTGGAGCAGAAATGCCGCGAGGAAGAA
>NW_010552068.1:27704-34096 GCF_000687285.1 Phaethon lepturus
AATGTTCACAGCCTGACCTGCCTTTATAGGTACTGTGCTGAGCTCTCCTGTAGGCTCTAGTGTTTCCCCATGCCTGATGCTAGCTTGGAGCCAAATTGCCCATCTTGAGTGCTAGCATCCGTCACAGAATTTGCGTTTTCTTGGTATCTGGAAAGCGTGTGCTATAAGGACAAATGCAATTTCACTGTAAACATGGCCCAGCCACCATTTTGAATGGGAATAGAGCACCTTCAAAATGAATTGCATTATGCTGCTTCATCGAGGTGCTAAACCGTTTGACGAGCATTTCCAAGCTGAAGCCCTGCCACTGATTAGTAACAGTGCACATACATCAAATACCCTACGCTGTCAGCAAAGCCGCCGGAGGCCTGCAGGGAGTGCCAGCCGCTCCCTCCTGGAGTATAGCTCTACCACCTGAAATTTCTCAACTTAGTGCTTGTTGCTTATATTGGTTAGACTTAAGAATAACTCTGCGTTTGAGCGCTCAGTTTTGAGATGGCCTCTGACACTCAGACGCACATCCTAACGTACTTCTCCCCACAGCAGGAGTTGCCCATGGCGCTCTGAACATGGAGCTGTTACTATTTCCCAAACCTGGGAAGGTCTAAGCACACAAGTCACTTTGGAAGAAGCCGGGTCTCATCCAGCTCTCCCTGCAGTCATGGTAAAATGACTAAAGAGTCATTTCCTTCATCCCAAAGCTTTGTGAGAAGATACAGTTAGTTCAGCAGTACCATGACCCTGCTACCTGCTGTGAGGGAGGGGATGCTTCCTGTTTGTGTTTTGTCAAACCAGAATAGCCTACAGGAGCTGGCAGGTTTGGGCAGGAGAAGAAGAACTCAGCAATAAGAAGGAACAATGACAACCATCTCTTGGCAATCAAGTGGAGAAGCAGTGACATCCATTCTCCTTTCCTGGGGGAGAAGTAAGACAGAATGTTAGCAACCACTCGCATGGACACGGTGCTCTGCGAGAAAGAAGCAGTTCTTCCAGGTGGTGAGACACCAAAGGTGGCTGCTGCAGCGACAGTGGAGTGAGTGCCTGAAACTCCTGCTGCCACTGGAGAGAAAAACCAACCTGTTTGCTGCAAAATTGTTCTGCTGCACCAGTCTAGCTCTTTTCTTTTGGAAGTATTTTGATTTTATTGACAGACTTGGTGTTAGAAACACTCAATCTACCCCCTCAGCCAGCATTTTCCTAATAGTGTAAGTAACCATTTGTGTAATCACGAAAATCTTGCTGTGGGAATCATGACCCCATTTGAGATTATTTCATTTTACTAAGCAGAAGCTGTGCCTTTCTACACAGCAGTACTAATTCCTGCAGAAATCCTGTCCCTCAAAGATGTGTTGCCTCTGCTTAGACTGTGGGCTGCTTTTTACAGCTGGATTTGCTGTAAGCATTTACGTGATTGCTCCCTCATTGCCCAGGCTCTGGCCTGAAGGCCATCTTTGTCATCCATACTCTCATTTGGCATGAAGACTTTTTCCTCTCAGCTCCCTCGTCAGATATTTACTACTGTAATTTTGGCTACAGGAAGGCAGAATTAATGTTTCCACTCAATGTCACATCAGGGTATCACACAGAAAGCTGTGAGTGAAAGGCCGGAGAGAGCCTCCAGAGACTTTCTAGCTGAAGGTGCTGCTCTGAGGAAGGATCAAGTCAGTCCACACAGCTCCCAAGACATCACAGTTTAACTGTTCTCAACAACTGCAGTGAAGGGTTTTTTGCACATCCAAAGGCAGCATACCTCAATTCCTTACCATGTTCAGAAATTTTTTTTCGTAGTATCCAAAAGGAATCTTTGCTGCTAATAAAGCACATTTTTTTTCTTATCCTTCCTTCCTACTTCCTCATCCACTAGGGCGGAGAATAACCTGGAACTAATCATCCCTTTATAATATTTAATGCATAGAAAGACTATCAACCTACCCCATTGGCGTTCTGTTTTGTAGATTGAACAAAGTGAAGCCACTCATCAGTGCTCATTTTTCCAAATCTTTCCTTATTTTGGGCTTTCCCCAAAAGGTCAAACCTCAGAGGAGGCTCAAAAGATGAATGAAACATCACTTCTGGTTACTGGGCCCCACCCATTTAAACTAAGACCTTTTTTTTTTTTTTTTTTCATTTTAGGATTGTTGGAACTATAAATATAAAAGAGAAAATATGGAAATGTGAAACTTGCAAATCAAAATCTGTCTGAATTCATGTGAATTGTTTGTCAAGTGAGTTTTGAGCATCTCATCTCCCCATGCTCCAGCTCTCTTTGAGACACTGCAAGAACGTTACTTAAAGCAAGAGTTATTGTCTTAGTCAACTTGCTTGTTTCTTGCAGCCTTCATCTGTGGGCAATACCATCTGCAAGAGTTCTTCAGCCTCTCTGTTCATTCTGAACTCTGTGCTAGGCATTAATTACTAAAGACACTCTGTTGTTTTTTCATGTGATCAATACATGCTCTTTTTGGAATGACAGTTTAAAAGCAAAGAACCACATCCTAGATCTGGCAAGGGCATGATTTTAACGTGTTGGGTACCATATTTTCATTCTATGTGATCATATTTCTTGAGCATCCTCGTCTGCAATGCAACCCTAAGAGATTTGCCAACGTGCTGCAAACACCACGCTTTCTACTTAGCGCGTGCACTCTGGGAGCGCCAATCCTTTTGACGGACAGTGATAGATAGCCTTATCAGTACTCCTGCCACTACATCCCCTGGTTGGCTGGATGCACCACAGAGTAGTTAGAAAATTCTTTGCTGTAGAGAGAAACAATTATAAAGCATTTTTAGAACAGTGAACTGAATGTTTTTCACAGCTGGCAGTTCTTATTTATGACAAGTAATAATTGTCTTGGCTGAAAAAAAACTCCAAAAAGGAAAAATAAGGTATTTTTAAAGGGACCTTGGTACCCTTGGATTTGCAAGTTGGATTCTGCAGGTACTGGGTAGCTTTGAGCAGCCAAACACTGAGGATTCTGAGAGGGATGGACTGGGTCTGCAACAAGGCACTGTTCCTAGTTGTTGGTGCCAGACCTACAGAGAGGTGTAGCTGTACACTGACAAGGTGAGGACTGAAATAAGTGGGATTTTTATTTGTTTGCATGGTGGTTTTTTTTTGTTTTGGTTTTTTGTTTTTGTTTCTTTTTTGTGTTTTTCTGGGGAGGATTCTTGGTTCTTTGGTTTCTTTTTTGTCTTTTTGTTTGCTTTTTTTTTTTTTTTAAGCAGGCTGAGCACCCCTACATCAGTGTAAGTACTTTGGAAAATGTCACCTTGAACTGTGTCATCCTGTGGGACTGCAAAGCTCTTCTCAGCTCTCTGGTCTCAATGTTGTCCTGGATGTTTCCAGAAAGCATGTCAGGGCTGCACAATGAAAAGGAAGCCCACACCTCTGTCTGCCCCCAAACTTGGCTGTAGCAGGTCTGTATTCCATAGGAGAATACTATCTTTGGAGCTTATTCAGCAGGTAAAGGCAGTGTAAGTGGGACAGGGAGAAGTGAAGAGCCCTGTGCCTGGCCAGAATGGGATTCCTCTTACACAGCCATTGTGCAAGAAAGCTATAGGGCTATATCCTGACCAGCTCTTATCTGGCGGGAGGAACTGTAGTAGAAACAAATGCAACTGCCAGCAGAGCCATCACCTGCTACTGGACTGCAAATTTTGTGCAGTGACACTCATTCCTCACAAGTGATGATGCAGCATACGCCCCATTAGTGTGCAACTTGGGCCATCTATCTAGAACATTTAGGTGTAAAAGAGCACGTGCTATACAGTAGTGTATAGATCCCTAGGCTAGAGAGGGTATAATTATAGAAACTCCTTCTTCTGAAGTGGAAAGAACTAGGCACTAACCTAATGCATTACCTTCTAAGCATGTGTTTTCTGTTAAAGAAATCTATGAGGTATGTTTGGAGCTAATGGACAAATGTCAGTCACTGACCTGCAAATATATGTTGGAATTCAAAAGACTTGAGCTCCTATGGCTTCATAAAGATTTTTCCCCAGCACCACTTTTTTAATCTACAATTTTCCATAAGAAATTATAAGACAAAAAATATCATGCCCTTTGAATTTGGACTCTGCAGAACAACCATTTCTGTGGATTGTTTCTCAGTTGGATAGGTTCTGTGGGTACTGTTCAAAATGTAACACATTTTTAAAGTGTCCTGGCAAATACTTTTATCGAAAAATTTCCCAGTGAATCACCTAACAAAACTTAGAGCCACCAACAAGCAAAGAGGGAGATTACTTTGCAGGGTGGAGGTAAACTTTCTCCAGATCTTTTGTTGAACTCGCAACATTTTTCATTTTAGTGGGAGGACAAAATTTACTAAGACATGCTGTAAATAGTATCTATGTAAGTAGTGAAGGTCTTTTCCTTTATGCTGAATGCTATTTATTTTTGTGCAGAGAATGTTATATAGCCCATTTAAAATGGACAATACACTTTTTATGTTTCTTTGCTGTATGGCAAGCACGGGTTCCACATAACCTTGGCTGGGAAGAAGGATCCTCCAACTCCTTGCCAAGGAAGACAGAAAAGAACTGCCAGGACAGTCCTGCAAATGTAGGATTGCTCAAGCAATGCCTCTGCTTTGTGGCTGGAAAGCCTGTGTATCTAGGCGTAACCAGTCTGACTTTCCAGTCTCCGCTGTGTTGTTCCAGTGCATGAGCTTTAATGCAAAGCAGTGGGAAGGGACAAAGAAAAGGAGAAGATCAGTGTTTATTGAGAGTTGGCTGTGGCATCTGGGTTGATAGCATCTAAGAAGTGGCTGGCACAATGTGAGCACCCGGTGAGGCATTTGGCTGGTCTTTCTATTTAGACTGTGAATTATTCTCTGCAGAGATCCTGCATCCTATAGTGTCGTATGACATTCTGGGCAATATTTCAAGACAAATAAATAAATAGAAACAGTAATAATTCTCTTGCACTTTTCTCTCAGCAGCAGGATTTTGGGAACCCTCGGTACATGTTTATTCTAGGTCTTCATTTTTGAAAGTTCCTATAAAGGAGAGAAGAAAACCAAGAAGTTTTCTCTAGAAAAAAAAGGACAGTTAAGCTTTCCATTAAAAAATCCAGTTAAGCTTTGCACAGGCGAAGCCCAAAGCACCCTGATTTCACATCAGTATTAGCAAATTCATAATAGCAAACAGTTTCCTGGAATCTGAGACCCTTTGGGCTCTTTAGAAAGAAGTCAGCAGGACTTTCCACATGCTGTAACTAACATGTTTTATGTGCTTTCTTGGACTGAGATGTCTCATCATTGTTTTCTGCTGATACCTTGGAGATTTTCTGGATCTCTGTGTTGCATTGTACAATTAACTACTTCTGAAAAAGCCGTTTTACTGATAGTCTATAGGGGCTATTCTTGAAAGAGAAATGAGTAACATATTTGAGGAAAATGTATTGTTTACCCTTCTCTCCGCATGACTGTATGTGGGGTCACACAGGGACACCAGACTTTGGGTTCCAACTCTATCGAGACATATTTTTCATCAGACATCTTGTGCTGAAGTCAAAGCAGAGCTATGCCTGCTCAGATCAGCTGAGGATTCAGCGTTTTTAGTGAGTGCAAGAAATTACTTCAAACCTCATGCTGCCACAGCGGCAGAAGCGGATCAAAAATGGTCAGGAATAATGTTCTATTGCTTTTTTGTCTTAAGGCTGCACACACCTGGGCACTGCAGTTTCAAGCAAAATAAAACCCCATGACTCCCTTCCTAGAGCTGGACTTTCAGAGGCAAGAGGATCCCAAAGCAGGCAAAACACTCTGGTGGAGGGAGGAAAGATAAATGTAAGGGCTCAAAGGGACTGAAATATGAACATTTTTCATTTTTTGTTATGTTTTATTTGAGAGAAATTTCGGTTAAAAAGGGGGCATATTAAAATGAAAATTTCGCCATTGTACCAGCGTGTGATTTATGATGTCCAAGTGTGCTTAGTGTCTCCCTAAATGTAGCCAGGCAATGGCTTCTACTATTAGGATGCGAAAGTCTGAGTCTGAAAAAGAGAAGGCTGAGACAGATTTTGGAAGAGCTTCCTTAAGCTGGAAAGCAAGAATTAATGCTGAAGGGGGTTCTATGTGTTTGAGCACTGTCCAGAGGCTCAGTACCACATGTGTTTTTGCTGAGAAAGTAGATGGGAGGAAGCCTGCCATGGGGAGGTTGAGCATGGGTGGAATGGGGAGAGAATTGTGTGGCAGCAGAGATGCAGTTTGTGCCAAATCAGTGGTGACTTGAATTAGGCTTTACTGCTGACTGAATCCTGACCTGTGAATGCAGTGGCATTGCAAATGGAAGATAGCAACCAGCTGTCTTGAGTGTCACCTTCCTGGAGGAGAGACTGTGAAATAGTTTTAATAGTTTTCCTTCTATGACCAGGTGACCCGCCTAGT
>NW_010552069.1:0-801 GCF_000687285.1 Phaethon lepturus
GGAGGAGCGGTGCTGGGGGCGACGGCGCTGGAAGGACCCTCCGGCGCGTGCACCGACCCAGAGAGGAGAGGGGCTGTCCCTCGAGAGCGCTCGCGGTCACAGCAGGGCCTGAGGAGCCGTCTCCTCCGTACTGTTGGTGCTGGAGAGCTGGAGCCAGCTGGGAAAAAGCTCTGGAGCCGCTGGCCAAGAGGCAGCGCAGCCTCGGGGACGTGCCTGTGCTCCCCGTGCAGATGGGGGACGAGCTCCCACCCCGGGGGTGCCTCCTGGCACGGCTGGCATCGGGATGCCCTGGCCAGTGGGTCATCTCTCACCTGTCGTCCTTGGCTCGGCCGGGTTTCGGACAGCCCGTCAGGAAGGGGAGAAGAGCCTTCGGCAGGCACGAGCCCGTTCCAGGCTCTCCACTCCATCCCTGCCCCAGCCGCTGCGTTCCCAGGGCTGGGTGCGATCCCGGGAGCCGCAGCAATACCTTGAGCAAAGGGAAAGCACAAGGGAGCTCTGAGCAGGGGGGACTGGGCAAAAAATCTGAATTCTGCTCTTGTCAAATCTCCTCTTGTTTCTCCCTCTCCGTTCGGGGCAGATGTCTGTGGTTCCGTGCCGCTCAGGGATGGGGGTTGTTCAGCTGAAGCTGGAGGAGCAGCGGTGGGGTCGGGCAGGGAGAGCGTTGTAGGAGGGTGGTTTTCATCCCGAGGCCCCTGCCCGCTGCTCCGGGTACGTGGGGCAGTGGGGTGAGGGCAGGGGCGTGATTCGCTCTGGCTTTAAAACCAGAGCCAGCACGGTGGGAAGCGGCGACAGGGCCAGTCC
>NW_010552069.1:845-1125 GCF_000687285.1 Phaethon lepturus
CGGGGGGGGTGTACAGACGGACGCTCGTGGTCGTGGCTGTGCCCACGCCACGCTGCCGCGCGGCGGCTTTTGGGGATGATGTTGGTTGTAAATGTGTCATGGTGACTGTAAAGTTTTTGTCCTGTTTTGTCTCCTCCCCACCCTTGGCGTGAAATAAACCTTCGGAACTCTGCGATGCCTTCGAATCTGTGCCGAGCAGAGGGACGCATCTTCCACGCGCCCTTCCCGGGGGGCTGCCCGGGGCTCGGGGGTGCGTCCCCGCCCCGGGGCTGTGGCTGGC
>NW_010552070.1:0-8535 GCF_000687285.1 Phaethon lepturus
GCTCCGGCTTCCGGATCTGCCCCTCCGTGACCGGTCCCGCCTCTTGCGTGTTTTTTTGCGTCCCAGTTTTGCAGCGCCTCGCTGCTTTTGTTTGCATTGCAGCAAGCGAGCTGTGAGGAGTTCCCCCGCAGAACCCTTTCACCCGGGAGGTACAGGCACAGCGACAGCTAACGTCTGGAAATGGCTGTCAGGTAAACAGGGCGAAATAAGGTGCTCTTAATATTGAGAATAACTAAGCTCACGGTCGCCCACAAAACTGGCGACTTCTTTGTCTCTTGACGTCATTAAATCATACTGGAAAACACATGCTTTAGTTAAATTTGTTACCGTGCTCCTTTCAGAGGTGACCTTTTGCAATTCACTGGCTTTTTCTTTGTAAGAAACACGGAAATGCAAGTGTTTTCATCATCTAACAACCCCTTTTCTATCCCCGGACCTTTCCATGCATTTGGCCCTTAAGTCGGGCTCTCCTCTGCATGGGCTTTTGCCCCAAATTTGGACATTGCGTCATCCAGGGCCGCTCCAGCGGACTGCGCCTGCTGCCTGGGTTTCCCATGCTATGTCCGCCACCATCCATGTTGGTGCTCTCAGAATAAACCGTTTTGTGCCAATCTCCCGGCCTCCCGCCTTATCTCTGTGTAAATATTTCAGCACAAAGCCTGGAGCAGTGCGCGCTCGACGCTGCGGGGAGGAAGCTGCGGAGCCAGCAGCAGGGCGGGCCGGCAAGGCTTGGTCTGTGTCCGGGGGCTGGGGTTCGGTTCTGAGCTCCCGCAGCGGTAGCCGGCGGACGCTGTGCGTTGGCGTTCCTCTTCTTCGCCACCGCTTTGGCTCTTCTAAGGAAGAGTGGAAGTTTCAGTGAGCAAGCCACACAGGGACATTAGATGTGACAGCCAGGACAGGCTCCTGGTGCGAATTCTGGTCACCTCCTGCTTTGTCAGCCCACGGCTGTTTTGAGGGGTTTTTTGTTTATTGGGTTTTCCTGGTAGTACTGCCATGTCCTCTGACCCCGTAGCCAGGTTTCTGAGTTTGTCCCCGGTCAATGCTAAGAGATGAAGTTGATTATGAAATTTGTCAGTGCAAAAGCTTGTGTAATCTGAGAAGCAAAAGGAAAGTGGTAAGCTCAAAACAGAAGTTTCTTAAAATAAAAAAAGGTAATATATCCTGGCATTTATAATGGCAATTTTGTTACATCAGATGTGTCACTTAAAAAAATATTGGTTTAAGATAAAGTACTGCTTTGACTTTTTGCTGCAGCTAAAAATGTAAAATAAAGAACTCATGTGTATTTGGATTTAATGGATTTTGGTTTATTTGTAATTTTTTTTTTTATAACCAACTCATGCATTATATTTTCTTAAAGCCCTGTCTGTTTGTTAAAATATCAGGATTTCTATTGCTTATCTAATTGACTCAAGTGGAAATAATTGAAAGGGACCTGTCGCTGGCAGGTGCTGACTAAATTAGCAGTGGTGCTGATAATGCCACACTAAGATCAGGTTGGTAATGAAACCTTACTGAGAACTCTGGGTGCTGCTGCAACGTATCTGCAAACAACTGAGCAGCGTTTGCAGAATTGTCTTATAAGACGACAATAATCACATGTATAATATATGATTAGTACAGTGTACTTAATCATAAATAAGACTTAATCCTAATTTGGTTCAAACTAGGATCACTGTTTTCAGAAATAACAGTAAAAAACAGTATTGCACATTGTTATATGACAGTGGTATGAAATAACTCTAATTGTAGAATAAGTTCTATTCATATGTTTAGGTTCAAATGCAAATAGAATATTTTTACCATACCTGTAACCACCAAGCAATATAACAAGAGCTCTTGACTGTTAATTTGCAACATTACAATTGGCAGAAGCAGACAGTTGATTGGAAGGACTTGTCCACTGGTGATTTTTATGTGTCTCTTTTTTTATTCCTTTAACTCTCTCTTAATAAATTAAAATACTCTTCTAAGACTGCAACGGTAAAGACTCCTCCCTGTGGAACCAGAGTATGAAAGTTTATCATCTCTGGATATTTCCAGGTGTGTCAGTTTGTCTGGTTCTTTTTATATTGTGTTTTAGAGATCATAGTAATAAAAATTAAGGGTATAAAGTAGCAAAATCAATAAAAGCATTTTAGAAATGTAGTACTGGGAGGTACTTAGATATCGGGTTATCTAATCCATTCATGTATCTGAGGAGGGGTCTAACAGTCCTACAATGTTCATCACAGTTGTATTTCTATATAATTTTTAAACAACTTCTGTGAAAGTTTTTTCTTAGATAGCTGCTCCATTATCTTACTGTATAATTAAGGATTTTTTTCTTGTTTTTATCATGTTTTCCTTTCCCTCAGCAAGCCAAATGCTTCTTACCCAGTCTTCTCAGACAGAAAAACCCCACCATGTTCTTGATTGTATCCTTTCATTTACTTAAGGATGCTAGCTAGTTCTCTTCTCACCATCTACCTACTAATCAAAGCAAGCCAGTTCTTCCAAGTCTTCCTCAGAACTTAGATTCTGTAAATATACCATTTTTATCTTTTATTTTCTGAACTTTCTTTCCCTCTTAAACCACCATGTCTAAAATTAGGCACAGTATTCAAACTCTTGACTTCAGCACTGCTAAATAGAGCAGAATAATCATCTCCTGTGAGTTGCACATAACACTCCTGTTAATCCTTTGCAGAATTAAATTTGTCTGGTTTTGCTCTTTTGCATCACCATTTTCATGTGTGATGCCTAGTTTGTGATTCAATGTAACTATAGATCTCTTTCAGCAAGATCCTCTTGTGTCCGGCTGGCACATTTCTGGCAAGTCATTAATTAGCAGGCTGTAAGATGTGTCTAGAGTAGGGATCCCACTGTGACCAGGGCATCCGTAAGTGTGGGAAAAGAAAGATCCCTTAGCAGATTTGCCAGTAAGCATTTTTTACATAGTATTGGATTTTCTCTGGGACACCTGTTACATCAAGCAGATGTTTCTCTTTCTTCCTTTCCTTTATAGTCAACTTAGTTGCTTAACATTGGCGCTGTATTTTTAATGGAATACTTATACTTGGCTCTTTTTGTCAACCTCTCTTGTAACCCTCTATTCCTATTACAAAGAAGGCTCTAGAAATTTAATTTCTAGGGGACACTTTAATAAACCAGTTGATGGTAAAACATTGGCTCAACATTCATCAGCAATGACTAATAGCAGGCTTGTTGCTGTTGTGGTTTTCTGGAGACACCAATGCAGCTTGCTTTAATACGTCACTGCCCAAATGCTGCCGGGTCACACCATCACAAAAGAGTTTATGAACTAGAAAGGTACAGAGGGAAGCAACTAGGATAAACATGAGGCTGTACAGACATACAGCCACGGTGCGCTCAGAGGTGCAGCTGATGCAGCACCTGAGAGTGGCCGATAGCAGAGGCCAAGAGGTGGGTTGGTATGACAGCGGTCCGTGTGGGCTCTTGCATTGATACCTCCCAGCCGAGTAATGAGACCAGTGAGTAAGGAAAATCTGCTGTTTGAGGACAAATTAAATAGATTCTCTTGCTTAAAAAAGAGATGCCTGAATGGTGTCAGGAATGAAAGTTTCAAATAGTACGGAAAAAGTGCGTGGAGAACAGTCGTATAAATTTCACATAGCAAAGGAGAAGACTTCCAATAATCTAGATTTAAAACAGTTTAAATTTAATCCTTTTTTTGCCTAACACTTATGGAGTTTACTTGCCTAACTAGGCTTATGCTTAAGTTTAAGACAACTCCTTGCCAAAGGTTGTTGCAGCTGCCCAAAGGATAATGTGATCAGAGGTGTCAGAGATAATGAGAGAAAAATCTACTGGGGTTTTAAAGAACAAATATGTACACAGAGCTGTTTCTCAGGAAAACTGCTGGCAGGTGAGAGGGTTTTCTGTTCTGCCATGTCATTTGTATTCACAGATGAGCCCTGCCGAAGAAAGCTGAGCCCCAGCTCTGACATGACACAGCTATTTTTGGGATCCCCACATCTCAGTTTCCGTAACCTCTCCAGTGACTACCAGCCCGTGTATTTTTAAGGACAGACTGCGCACACATGCTGTGTGGGTCACAGCTGGAGGAGGTGATCCATGCTGCTCCCACACAGCTACCTACAAGCATCTATCAGCTGCTCCAGCTGCCAGCAGGGGCTCAGCTGTGGTTTTGCCATGGCCTTTAAGGAAGGGGTTGTAGCTTTGCTCTCCTAGCAGCAGAACTGGGCTTAAAACATAGTACTGAGAATGACTGTCTGTTACTTGGCTTCTTTCTCATGCCTTGGTGTTGATTTTATGGATGCCACTGATAAATGTTGCCCTGTTTTTTATGCGGGTAGGGCTTTGCTGGAAGAGGGAGACATCCTCTTGGTGTCCCAGCTGCTGGGAGAGGGAAACACCATCCCAAGGTTTCTTGGGACATGGTAAGCAAAAGGATGTTGTACCATGACCTCTTTTACTTATCTGGGGATTAGTTCCAGCTATGCTTCTTAATATTTTGAGGTTTTTATTTACTATCTGGTGATGAAAACTCATATAAAGGTCCATATCAAAAGTGTATGGGCCCCTTACAGTGAGATAAACTTTGCTATCAGTATCAATCAGCAAGATCATAATCTGACCTCTAGCACTGGGCTTGTGTTATAGAACTGTTGACCTTTATTTCTTTATTTTTGTCCATTGATGTGGTGGGCATTTGCTTTACAAAAGGTACATAAGCTTCTACACCTGGAGATTAAATTGTTTATATTGCAGATTGGCACTACAAACTTAGCAACCAGGTTACAGGGCATAAAACACTGAGCTACATAGAAGACGCCAACAACACAGAGGGCCAGGCTTAGTGCCACTGCTGGGGGAAGGCTAGCAACCATTAAGAACAGACAAGTATTCACCCTGAGTTACCCTTCTGTGACCATCGTAGCCTGCAAGATGAAAATGCATCGAGAGAAATGACAGAAAAAGCTGTGTCTATGACATTGTGGTGAACATCTGTACTCATTTTTACCTGGGAGGGAACTGAAGCTTTTATCTTCTTCCCTCAATTGCTCACAATCTTGTATTTTTTTTTCTAATGGAATTTTTCTTCTATGAAGATTGTGGAGGGGAAAAATGACTGCTGAAAATGTATCTGCCTTTGCTTAGCTTTTTAACCTGTTTTGCCTGCCAACTCTTCCAGTAGACTACTACAATGACAGATCCTTCAGTGGTAGATCACCTGACACGACTGAAACTCAAACTCCTGGAAAAGGTAAGGGAGTAACTCTGCAGTGGTCACCTTTGTTCTGCTTTTTGCTCTTGCACATTTAAGCATTAACATTGTATTTCAAATAATTGTATTTCTGGTGAGATAAAAAGAGGCTCTGCACCAATTGAGAACCTTTTTCTTCGTGCAAGCAGAGGCAGACCAATGTGCAGTGGTGCTACAGTCACTGTCACTTTCTTAAATAGCATTGTACAAGTTTACATGGACTTGGTAAATGTAAATTAAAAATAGAGTTAAAGTGACTTTGGTCTGATGGGAGATGTCACGAGTTAGCTCAAAACCAGTTTGAGTTGTAACAGGCAAAGTTTAGGAGTATGTTTTGGGCAAAGAGGACCTCAGATTGTTTTAAGGCAATTTTATGTATTCTTTTTTGTCTACTTTTACATAAGATACGTTGCGTGGTGAAAGATGGGCAGACCTTCACTGGAGGTGCCGTACAGAATCCCAGTAGCTCTTTGTTTTGATTCCGCACACTAATTCACTCAGGGTTCTCCACTCAGCCCTGTTCCTTCAACCTCAGCACATCTGACATCCACTACTGTGGATCTTCTGGTTCAGTGTCCTTCAGAAGCCACTTTAAAGAGTTGTCTGGAAGGAAAAATGATTTGCCTGGAGACATGAATGCTGGAAGTGGCATCTAACCTGTCCCCATGGTGGTGTCTTTTGTCTTAGATGCAGCAGCCATTTGAGGGCAAAGCTTTCACCACTGTGGAGCCATGCAGAACCAAGAAAACAGCCTGTGCATGAGTGAAAGGTCTCTAATTTCTGAGCATCAGGGAGCAACAAGGGCCAGCTGCTCCCTAAGGAACAAGGAGTTGAGCACAATAACACAGCCAGCAGGGCAGGGGCTTGGCCAGCTGGCCCCCAAGCAAGGCAAGCAGGGCAGAGCCAGAGATGGTGGCTAGTAGTCTCAACCAAAAGTTGAGGCAAGCTCATGGTGATAAGGGAGGTCCAAGGCTAACCTGGGAAGTGTCTGCAGGTTGGGATCAGGGTTAAAAGAATCCATGGCCAGTCTCAGCCATGGCTGTGGTTGAACTGCAGACCAATTACTCATCCAGTATAGCTCAGGTAAGAAGTGAAGATCTAGAGTTGGGATTAAAGGGGCTCCTGGGCACATGAGCGGTGGGTGTGGATGAAAGCCCCAGGTGAGGGTGGTGAGGGCCATTTAGGCCTACTAGTGCACCAAATACCCAAAACTATCCAGCATCAAGTTCTTCATATGATCCACCTCTGCCCTAGAAAAGAAATTATGTATAAGTCTCCTGATTCACCATGCTATCAATTTCCAGGCCTGGGATAGCCTGGCCATTGGAAGCATGACTGTTCTTTTACCATAACTAGATTTGTACTGAGACATTTCACACTTCTATGAATACTTATTGAAGCCCTCACTAGCTGTGATTTAGCTATTAAGAAGCACCACTTGCCTCTACTTCTGCTTTATTTCCTCCATCCCAACTCTATGTCTGTAAGCTAGGGTTGGAAATTGTTGTCAACTTTGCTGCCTGACTCATAACCAGTTCTTGTTGTGGTTCTACCAACAGAGGCTAGAAAATGAACAGGAGAACCTAGAGAAGATGGAGTCACCTCTCCCAACTGCAAGTAAGAGAGAAGCATTTCTTCGATTATGGACATGATAGAGAATGGGCTTAGTGATGTTCTCCTCAGCAGGTCACACCAGATGATCACATCTCCCTAAAAGCTGGAAGGGGCCTCTGCGTGCTCAGTGGTTGGCTGTTTGGGTAGTCACAACTTGCTCTGTCTTGGCTTCTGTGACAGGGACATTGTCTGAAGGACAGGAGGGTGACTCTGAACTTGAGTCAGTGCTGCCCCAGCTCAGCCCGCATATCTAAATCTGTATGCAGCCCTGGGGACTGGAAGTAGCAAAAATGCAAGTTCCAGTGAAGCTTGTGCAGTAATGTCAGTCTGTATATTAATCTCAGTCCTAACCAAGCCAGTGAATCTCAGCAGCCTTGATGCAAGGAGAATGGGCTGGCTATGCGGTACAGCTATATACATTTTATCTTTCGAATTTCTTCAACTTTTTTTTTTTTTTTGACAAAGGGAAATGATCAGCCAGCCGAGCACTGACATAAGAATGACCTCCTGCCCAGGTGTCCTCTGCAGCCTCTCAGCTAGCAAACTACTGGTCATCCTACTTGTCCTAATTCCTACGCCTAGGAGTGAGTCCCTGTTGCAGTCTAGGTGTATGCTTGCCTTTGGTGATCCTGAAAAGGAGTGGTTAGGATGGCTCTGTGTCTCTGAGGGATCCAGGCAGGTGGAACACTCCACCACCAATGCTGCTTTGCACCTTTGAAGCTGACCAATGCAGCCTTGTGCAGACCAGAACATGGTTTCCAGTGTAAAAACAAGTGACTCAGCTTATGAAACAAATCGTTATACTGAAAGTGTTGGTCTTGAGAACTGCATTGATAAGAGCTGGGAAACTGTTTTACCAGGAAACCATGCATGTGCAATTACATCCTGACTTTGGTTTGGGCAGAGAGGTCAGCAATCCCAGCATGCTTATGAAACTTCCAAAGTTTAGACAATTCTCTATACAAGTTAGCAAACCAGCTAGAAGTTAACAAATAACAAAGCTGAAAATAATTTGTGTCTTTATCAAACCCTTTCAAAGACTGCTGTGATATTTCATGTACAAGTAGTGTGCTCCCATGGAAGCTATGTGCGCTATGTGCGCTACATTTATTTCTTTGCATGGCACATGCAGAGTTTATAATTATATTATCTGTGGATTAAGGGCGATCAGTAATAGTTCTAGATTGTACTCTGGGCTCATATTCATTGAGCTGATGGACAAATAGTTGGAAACTTTCAATGCTGTGACCAAAAATTAAAAATCCCTTTGACAACTTGCAGTTTCAAAACACAAAGTGATGCTTTTCAGAGCAGATGCCAGGCATGCCTCCAGTGTATCTGAAAAGATTCTTTCTTATTTTCATTTCAAGCAAGTTCAAAATCAGCTGTATATGGGAAGAACTGAAAAGGAAATTGATTCAGAATAAAAAAGAAACAGAAAAGTTGACATTCAAAACTGAGTTTGTTTCGATATGTCACAACAAAATTTTTTTATACTTTGCACAATCTTCCTCTGCATGTACAGAGTATATCTTGAAAATTTTAGGCTGAAATGAGTTTCTAAGCCAGGAGGTTAAAAAGTGGCTTTAGAGAGAAATCTGAAAAGTTTATTTTCAGAGAAGGTGCCTTGACTTTGTAGAGCTGCTGAACAGCTGTATCTGTTAGATATA
>NW_010552071.1:0-6559 GCF_000687285.1 Phaethon lepturus
TCCAACCTTGGTGGTTCTGTGATTCTGTGAAGTGGAACAAATGGAAAAGCAACATCAAAGGCACCAGCACTGTCAAGGTCATGCAGAGTCAGGGGGAGGGAGACCTAATGTGTCTCAGACACCTGATGGTCTGGAGGAACAAGCGGCTGCCAAGGCTTTTTGCAGGGCAGGGGATGACTGTGAGCAAAGGGCTCAGATGCACCAGGTAGCCATCTGTGGTGCTTTCAGAAGGTATCACTCCACAAATTCTCTGTTCCTCTGCTAAAAGGATGGGGTGGACAGACAGAAGCAGTAGTGTTTTGTATCATCTGCTTTAAGAAGCAGAGCTCATTTGTTGGAAACCTCATGGTTCTGTTTTGCACCTCACCCATGCACTCTGTCATCAGGTCAAGTAACAATTGGAAAGTCTGACCAATTTTTGCAGATCAGTTGCTATCCATGGAAATTTGTCACCTTGGTGTTTTCTCTTCCCAGAGAAGTAATTCTAGCTGGGATGGGATTTCTCAAAAACTCACAATTCTTTCCAGCTGTGCAGTCTGTGAACATTTCATTGTGCTTCAATATTAACATTTGTCTATGTAACATTTCTAATTAATATTAAATGTCTGGGTGTTGTTTATTTACAGAGCTCAGGATCATGATGAGAGATCCATTTAACTGCAGAACAGCCAGTCAGCGAGTATATTCTTCATAATTAAAAGCCTTTTCCCAATACAAGCACCTGTTTCTAATCCTTTAATTTGTATCTACATGCCAAACGCTGTTCTACTGCAAATCAGCAGCACAGCACTAAACAACCACCTCTTCACTGGTCCTTCTATAAAAGCAGCTCCCTGTCTCAAAGGCCACCTTGGAGAAATAAGCCTGGACACAGGTCATGTGTCATGTAGGGAGAAGCAGCTTGTCTGCAAGATCCAGTGGCAAGGAAAGGCCACTGCAATGACAATTTAAGTGCTTCCTTAGAGTGGTTCTTCATTCTCTGTTAAGATCTCTTTTCAGCATGAAGCCGTGCATACACCACTGACCAGCAGCATGCAGCTTTCCAAGGTTTCATGGACAACGAGGAGTTCACAGATCTTGATTAAGGTTCTGCTGCTTTGTACATTTACATAGTTGTGTACATCTCCAGCCAAACTGACTATATTTGGGAGAAAAATAACTTTCCCTTGCTGAGGGACTAACCGCAACACCCTTATCCACACTGATTAACCTCTTTCTGGTCTTTCATCCTTTACTGCATAGCTCCAGTGACAACTTCAGAAGATGACTTAAGCTTCAAGGGACTGCCATAACCTTGCCCACAGGGAATAGAGTTGATGATGCCTCAGAATACTTGCTCTAGCAGTAGCTACAAGGTTGTCACAGCTACAATACACTCTATGGTACAAGGCTTTAGGCACTGACTTTGTAGACTCATTCACGTATTAGTTCTAGATTTTCTATGCATTAAATTAGGCCACAAAAGTACTTAGACCTCAAAGTAAAATCACCATATACACTGAAAAATACCTGAGCATTGATAATTAGCAGGGAATTTGAAAATCCCCTTGCAGCCAAAGTCTTGGGCAAGTCTACAGGAGCTGTCTGTAGTCTGGAGTATTCCACGTATAAGGACCACAGACTTGAAGCTTTATCCTTTCATACAACAGCTTTTGCCATCACTCTTCACTGTGGTCAGCAGCTACCACATGGGCCGTGCTGCCCAGGTTCACACCCTAGAATAAGAGTGGCTGGGATCAGATGTGCTGATACCACGTATATTTCTATCGTGCCTCAGGAACCCACGTCAGCAGATAACGTACATATACACATACTGCCCAGAGATTGTCCAGTCCTTCAAAAAGTAAAGAAAGGCTTGGTGTGGGACAGAGATATGGAGAAAGGTCTTCCTGAATCCCACCAAACTTCAGGAAGTTAAGTGCAGTGACTAGGAAGCCTGCTTACCCAACAGTAAGTCAGGCATCTCCAGTGAATGATTTGGCCCTCCTGAGGGACATGAATTACACCTGCAGTCTCCGGGGGCTCAGGTGCAAGAGGCCATCAGTTATTTACTTCAGGCAGGATTCATCTGACTAAACACAGATGTCTACACCAAAGGCACCTCCAGCTCAGCCCACATCCCCAGGCTCTTCATCAGCAGTGGAGAAGCAGCACTTTGAGTGTGGGTCTTCTCATCCTGACATTGATGTCCCAAATAGACCTGGTGAATTACCCACCATTTTAACATTCCTGTTTCTCTCCACTGCATAAGCACAGTCTTGGGCAGGTGTAGCTCAGCAAACATCCCCACAGCAGATACAGTGTTCCCACGAGATGAAGCCTGACCTAGCCTAGCCTAACCTAAGTGTGTGCCCTGCCCAAATTCCCAAAAGCAAGAGCTCTGCAAAGGCTGAGATGCTGTTAACCCAACCTTGAGGCAGTGAAGATGATGATCTCTCAAGCATTTTTCCAGCCTTGCTTTCTATGACTGCATGCTTAAATCATCCACAGTGTTACTAACCTGCTCCGAATACCCATTCATGGACACCTTAAAGGACACCTGTCTTGCAAGAGAAATGCTCACAGTTTTGCTGAAGTCAGAGTTACTATAAACACACCGGGATTTCTCAGGGTGTAAAGGCTGCATTTAATCCCTATTTACAAGGTGTCAAGAGGCAAGACTCAGCAAATGGAAAGATTTATTTAAACCAAAAGTGCAAAGGTCAAACCACGTACATTGCTTCGTGTATAGATCTATACTGGAAATGAGGTGCAGCCAGGTAACAGAGCACCTATCTAGTGGGGCCAGTGGAGTAAAAAACATAGGTTGAATCTCAACCTTGGTGGGTTTCTGAAGGAATTAACTGCTTTAGGTGGCTATGAAAGCAGAGAGCTGACTTCACAGCTCGGGCAATCCCTTCCCACGCCACGTGCCCCCCAGTAGCTACAACACTCAAGCACTTCCATGAGCAGGCTGCTGCGGCATTTTTAAGAAGTCCTTGCTCCTGCCCAGCACTCCTGCAGAGATCGATCTCCTTGCTGCAAGACAAATGCGCTCTCTGCAGCTATTGCCACTGCATTAAGAGACCGATGGGGTCATTAAGCCTATCTCAGGGCCAATGCAAGACTTTCCCTAACGTATATTTTCCAGCTCTTTGTCCAGGTTGATTTTAATGACTTCTCCACTACGGAGCTTGGCTGTGTGGCATAAAAGCACCTTGAAATGATGGGGTAACAATGTTTCTGCCAAGGGAAACTGCTGTCTGCAAATTTTTTTTTCCCCTGACTCCTTCAGATTTTACAACATTTTTCAGGGTCTGGAAACAGCTGAAGTGCTGTCGTTAGCAGCAAGCAGCCAAAGCAAAGGAAGGGGGGGAAATGGAGCTGTTCTTCTAACCATATGTCTGTTCCCCATGTCTGTCTGGAGAGTGCAATTAGCAATAGATAATCACTCAGTTTAGAAATGCTAGACCCTGTAGGCAGCTTTTGTGACTGAACACAAGGGATATCCAGTATTAAGCAGTTACTCTGCCTCAAGAGATAATTCTCGGTAACACTTCGTGGGTCGGAAATCATGACTGCAATCGAATCTAGCTTTTACATCCTGGCCCAATAAAAATATATCAGGTGCAATTTAGAAACAGAATAAGAAACTTGCATACAAGCAAACATAAAACAGGAACTTTCCTTTCACATTTCCCTGCCCATCTTTTTAGGTTTTCTCTACATCAGAGAAAGAGGAGGCCGAGATCTTTTGCCTCTCCGCCACATTGAATCTGTTGCAGGGTAGATCTCCCCCACAGCTCAACCAGCTAGTAAGATCCATGGGCAGAGGAGGGGCAGAAAGAAGCTCAAGCTCCCCCCTTGGAAGCTTTCCCTGTCCACAGAGATGTGTCCTGCTTCTCCCCCGGTACCTCCTTCCCCTCCTCCCCTTACCGCTTCTTGGATGGAGTTAGAGACACATCGCTGGGAAGCCCTGGCCCTGGCAGCAGATGCGGAGGGGATGAAATCCCCAAGGCTGGCCCTGCAGCTGAGCCCAAGAAGCTCATTACACAGATGACCTTCCTATTGAGAAATGCAAGCCAGGGAGGCCAGAGAGCAGGTTCGTGTTTCCAGTCTGCAAAGGCAGACTGTGTGACCAAGAGCAACTCTTCCGTTTCTCGTCCCGTTGCTCTGTGCCGTTGTGTGACGGGTCTTCGGAGCAGGGCCAGCAGCAGCACTGGCTCTGCTGAGTCCTGGCCGCTGCAAGGGGATCGTGCCGTCAGTTTGTATATTTAAGCACTGCTACAGCACCCGCTCACTAATCCTCTCCTGGCTGTAAGAGCAAGCAGGATGGATTTTTTCCAGATGCTGAAAGAAGCTTCTGTGAACTAACTCAGTTTCTTGAGACAGGAAGATACGTAACTGCAAGGAAGAGCAGTTTCCCTTGCCCCCGCATCCAGGCAGGTTTATTTATGTTCTTGGTAGTTCTGTAACGATGCCCTTGACTAACGCATGAAGTACTCAGTGACCAGATAGCAAGGTACCAGGTTACAAAACAAAACAAAAAGAAGTATCAGTTTTAACAGGTGACACTACCATCCCGGAACCATCACTACGTCTGCTTCTGAGAATGAAAGTGGGCTGGCTACAAGAAGCAAAGAGAGGGCAAGGCCCTGCTCCCCCAAAGCCATTAAAAAAAATCCCCCCTCAGTCTCCCACCAAGACCCCTGAGAAGTTCAAATGAAAAAGTTTAGACTCAGGAAGCAAAGGCAGCGCGGGGTAAAGCTTGGGAACACCGAGCACCGTTCCCAGGATGCTCCCACCTTGAGCTTACGGACAACCAGCCTGCTTCGCCCCAGATAAACCCTGCTGAAGTGCTCACACTGGCACCACTCACCGAGGGCCTTACAATCTGAGCAGCATTTCACAGCCCCACAACTGCCGCCAGTGCTCCTGCGGTACCTGGAGTGCTCCCGCCGGAGTCAGGAGGTGCCACGCACCTTGCTCCCGCTCTATGCTTGCCGCCTTCTTCCCAAAGCCAAGGCAGACGGATTTACTTTAACTCTCATGTATTTTAGATTGGGGTGTGGCCCACCTGGAAGGGCTTTGGTTTGAGGATTTTTATTAGAAGTCATGAGAAGCAAGCTTTGGTGGTAAGTATGGATAGCAACGTACAAATTACTTGTCTTCAACAGATGCTATTTGGGCTTTTCTTAATAAGCCAATAGGGTAAAAAGCCTTGAGATCTGTTTATCGGTTAAGTCTGGGATAAGTTTTTATCAAGGAAACTATCTGACATCTACAACTCTTAGCTGGTTCATAAGACAACAAGTTTCGACTTGATACTGTTAAAAATCAATGTGCAAGGTTAAATATGACATTATAACTCAATGTTTTTGTGCCATAAATGTGACTGTAGTTGTGCTAAATCAATAGAATACGGTAGCCTAAATTTACTGCAGAGTCACAGAATAAATAGTTAATTCATGGATATTGCTTTACCTGGTTTAGAGGTAAAAGGGTTGTTAAGAATAACACTCTAGAGCTGTTCCCTGAGGCTGTATTGCAAGAGCTGTCATTCATCTTCCATCCAGCCTGCCAGGCTTTTGAGTATGTTGAAAGAGACTTCGATTTTAGCAATAAAAATAGGTAGCTCGAATTTTGCTTGTCTCGTTGCTGTGCAAGCACAACTCCCCGAGAATAATTTCATGTTTCAGTTTAAAGGAACGAGCCTTACAAAACTATCAGCTTAGCAAACATGTTTTTAACTTCATGAAAGAAATGGAACCTACTTGCTTCCAAAAAAGCTGCTCGCTTTATTTTTTAACTTTTTATTACTGTTTATACAAAAATCATTCATATTAACGTAATTAGCATTAATATGCATGCAACCAGTTTTGCAGGCAGTACACCTCATATCTGCAGCCGCCTTGCCTCTTGTTTCCTGGTAAAAATACCCCCCATCGGTCCCCATCTCTTTGGAGACCATCGTCCACGTATGTTCTTGTGTTAAGGAAGATGAGAAGAGGCAGGAAGACAGATAGCGTATTCGTTCACCAATGCCACGCGCCTTGGAAGTGTTAGAAAGTATGATATAACACCTATCTTAAAGGGAGATCACTGTGATACGTTGTTTTATTGGTGGTTTTGTCTGGTTTTTTTAATCAAAGCTAATCTGAAACAACTTCAATGAGTTACGCCAGAGGGGGAAAAAAAAATAAAATATATCTTTTCACAACTACCATCTCTGTGCCTTTTGGAAGGGAGATTATCCAGCTCTCCTTTGGGTAGATCAGTGCGAGTATGCACCTGGATGTTGAAAAAAGAAGTGATTTTGTGCTTGCCTGCCAGTTTCCATTTAAATCTTGCTTTAGGTTTTTGTGAAGGTCTTATGGTGTTAACTCTTCTGGAATGGCTGAGAAAATTCATCTCTGAAATCAACTTTGTATGAAAGATTACACAACTTCACTGCAGTATTTGGAGGGTGACTAGATTATGCATCCGTTTGTTTCTGCTGGAAAATAGGTTTTTGTCAAATGTAGTTTATATTCTACAATGACATCTTTTTTGTCATAACCTTTAAATTCTTTTTCAGCAG
>NW_010552071.1:6590-8080 GCF_000687285.1 Phaethon lepturus
TTCCAAAACAAGCAAATATTTGAATCTGGTTTGCTTTTCAAAGAACAGATTGCAGCGTGAAAGCAGAAGTACAAGGGAAAGAAAATTTTTTTTTACATAAAAGTACAAGTGCGTGTTGTTTTACTTCAGTATTTTCCTCAGGGGGTTAGAAAAGAAATAGCTATATAATAAAATGAATTAAAACAACATCAGTAGGATCCCTGACATGTTTCTTAAAAAGAAAAATGAAATATAGTTGTGTGTGTAGAGCTGCATTTATAGATTTTTTTTTTTTGTTACGGTCATTTATTTTGAGAGAGAGGAGTTATTTGTATGGTTATGGCTTCTTACCAGGATTATGGTTTCTCATAAGATGGTATTGCTCCATCATACAGAGCTCTGGGTTACTTCAATAGGTTTTGAAATAACTTTGAATTTCGTAGGAGGGGGCAGGGGAAACGCGAATAGAAATCTTCAGCTGACTTTTTTTTCCCTTTCGGTCCTCAATTCCCGATCACATATGTTTATAGCTGCTTCCAAGGATGATAACTTCTTTGAAAGGGTTGCAACTTGAGCATTTTTATATACCCCAGGTGTATTGCACCTATATAACTCTTATTACCATATAACTCTTTCTAACTATAAAACTCCTTTAGGGAACATAATATTGTTTGCATTAACTCAGGAGCCAGCACACAGGATCTGGGGCACCTCGTGCAGGGCGCTGCACATGTCCACGTCCTTTACGCCAGGATGAAACAGGCCCAAGAGCCTTTTTATTCCTCTTAATGGCCAAATAGATTCTAAAAACATTTCTTCACAGGAGTGGCTCTGGAGATAAGAAATGTTTATCAGGATTCAACAGGAGTGAATTTAATTTCGGTAAGCGTTATCTCGAACTCCGCTATTGTGCACCTGATGCCTTCCCACGCTTGGCTTTGAAGGAAATAACGCAACGACATTACTGGCGATGAAAAACCAATAGCAGGAGATGAGAGACTGAAAGCTTGTTGCGCAGATGAATATTTATAGCTGCATTGTGAGCATCTATTTTCTTGGATTACACTAGAAGGTTTGATAACAACACTGAAGGAAATGACTTTATGAATTTAATACCCATATATTTTCTGTACTGATTTCATTCATCAGTTTGGTGGCATTTTATGTGGATGGTAAACCCTGTTCTATCATTATTTTTATTACAGCTAATAATAATCATTACTGTTATTGTATTTAATTGCCAGTTTCCTCCTAAAAATCTTCTATAAAAACAACCAGAAGAAAGATGCAATAACAATGGAAATAGATAAACGGGGCATGTAGAAATTTTTGAAGCGGTCATACTGCGTAAGATCTTGTGCTAAGGACTTCCTACAGCTAAAATATGCCTCTGACATACTTAAGGGCATTATGCTAAGCACTGAAATTATGAGATTACATTCAAATCAGGAATCTTAGAATGGTTTGTGTTGGGAGGGAGCTTCAAAGGCCATCTAGTCCAACCCCCTGCA
>NW_010552072.1:0-2280 GCF_000687285.1 Phaethon lepturus
GGGAGCGGAGGTCGCCTACCCGGACAGGGCAGGTTTGTTCGAGGGATTCCTGATGCCCTACGACACCTCCGGCTTTCCCCGCGCGCCATCTCCCCCGCCTTCGGGCTCCTCTGTGCCACGTTTCCATCGCAGCCTCGTTAACTGGCGGCCTCCAGCTCTCCGGCAAATAAATCCTGGGATGTTCAAGGTTCTGTGAGGGATTTCCGCAGGGAAAGCTGCACCGGGGCTGCCTCCTGAGCCGGGAAACAGCAGCCTTGACTCTCCCAGCGATGCTGATACTATTTTCAAGTCTTACCAGTGCTCCCGGCAACTGTGGGATGCCAACAAGGAGACCCCGAGGCTGCGTCCTCCTGCCCCCCGATTTGGGTGAGTTCTCCCGAGCGAGCGGGCCAAGGAGCATCCCGGTGCTGCCGACAGAGCCGGAGCAGCCGGGCAGGCAGCGTGCCGGCATCACGCACTGCTGGGATGCCGGGAGAAAGTAGGTGACAGCAGGAGCCATGACCGAAATCCCTGCCGCAGCTCCCGGCACGGCTCCGGCGCGGCGCCCGGGTTCCCACGGTGCGTTGCTGATGCTCAGCAGCTTCTCCCCATCGGGCTGCATCATCTGGGTGGGGGTCACCGCACCGCCCCGGCTCCCACCATCCCCTCAGGACACGCAGATCCCCTCCCTCATGACAAACCCCAGGCTTTCAGTGTCACGGCTTTGGCTAAGCCCCTCCGAAACACACCGAAGGACCCGGAGCTCACTCTTCCCTTTTTCAGCGTGAATATATGTATTTAACTCCCTTCTTCTACAGCCAGCTCTGGGAAATGTGACTCATCCTTCGGTCACGGTTGGGGTTCCTGTTTCAGCCACGGAACGAGAAGCCACCAGGGCGGCTGGAAATGCCTGTTGTCCGTCTGCACTGGCCCGGTTTCGTGGTTTCGTGGCACGGGGAGAGGGCGAGCAGGGCCGGCTGAGTGCTTACAACCACCTCGCTCGCCCCAGAGGAGGAAAACCCAAGGGCAGCCTCGCCTGGCATGGACCTGGGAGTCAGGGCCAAGCCGTAAAACACCCTTATTAAACACATGGGATGATAAAGCAGCTTATGGTGGAGTCCTGCTGATTTCAGCCGAGGCAGGACCGAGGTGAGATGCTCGCCAGCTCGTCCTCCGTCCCAGCAGGAGCGGCCAGGGACATCCATCAGCTCCGCCGCGGCCGTCCTTCCTCCTCCAACAGCGACAGCTCCTGTTCGGAGCCTCTAAACCCCGGAGAAACCATCTTGGAGAGCTAGCGCGGCAAAGCTGGCGCTTACAAGGAGCCTCCTCTAACGTCTCAGCCAGGAACAGCGATTTTTATCAGCCAGAGAAGCCGCCGGCGGACGGTGCACCCTTCCCAGCGCCGGCACGAGCAGCGTCCCGTGCGCACGTGCCTGGCAATGATACCAAACTGGTCTGTCACAGGGGGAAAACCCTTACGTCCCTGTCCCCGTGCGACTTGCAGGTGAGCCCACCCGCAGCTGCAAAGGTGCTGGGGGGGCAATGAGCCCCCCCAGGGTGCTGTGCTCGGAGCCACCGACTCGTCCCCCCCTTCCGCAGTCATCTCAGGGGCTGGCTGGCATTAGCAGCCCACGACCATCCATATTTTATGGGTCGTGCCCAGAGCCCACCCGGTGGGTGATTAGACTGCAGAGGTGTTATCCTGCGAGGGGGTCGGGGGAACGCGGCACAAATCCCCGCAACAGCTCCTGGATGCTGAGCAGCATCCTTGGAGGAGCAAAATCCGAGCTGAAGGGCTGTGTCCCAGCACAGGCTGCTGTGAGCAAGAGCTGCTAAACACCCCGGCTCTGGATGTCAAATCCCCTCCCCAAAGCCCCCGACCGTCCGAGGAACCTCTGCGAGGTGCCAGGAAAATAATGAGAGGAAAAGGCTTTGCTCCTGTGTGCTGCAGAGCTTGCGTGGGAGGCAACCAGCCCCTGCGGGGAGCAGCGAAGCCCAGCTGGGGCTCAGCACTGCTCAGCACCTTTGCTTTCCAGCCCGCCCTCCCCTTCCGGGTGTTTTTTAAGATAATATGTATAACCTATTTCATAATCCATTTCATGCATTCAGCTTCCAGCCCTTGGAGGACACGCTTTCCCCATGTGCCCGGGGAGTCCCCCAACCCCTGTGCCTGTGGGAAGGGGGGAAGACAGGGCAATTTTCTGCCTGCGACCATCCAGGCAGGCTGCAGGCAGAGCTCGGGCTCTGCCAGGTGCGTGGCACCGGTGCCCAGAGCAGCCGCCGGGCAGGGGCAGGCTCGGG
>NW_010552073.1:0-279 GCF_000687285.1 Phaethon lepturus
AATCTTGTCTCTGCTCCTACTCTTTGGGGCTTTTTTCGGAAAAGTCAATGGCTCACACCCGGCTTCTCAATTTTCCTTGCAATTCCTTTTAACGTCTTATAAAGTTGGTTCAAAATCCCAGCATATATAAATCCCCCCACCTGCGAACTTGGTTCGATGCCGTTTTTCAAGCTCTTTCAAGCTCATGGGGAAGCGGTGAAGTTCATTCCATGTAGCATTTCCAGCGTGTTTTAAGAGCTGCAAGCTCGTCCCCGTGCTCTCCGAGCGGCCGGAGGGCCC
>NW_010552073.1:404-690 GCF_000687285.1 Phaethon lepturus
CTCTCGCTGCTAACGAACGCGTGAGCCTCGCAGGCACGGAGCCGCTTTGCCTCTGAGAAACTCATGCAAAAGACCCAAATAAGCATAAATCAATATTAACTGTGCATTGCTTATTATTTTCTATTTATTGTCTGTTGGCCTGAGAAGTTACTATTGACTCAGCCGGAACAAAATGTCAATAACAGCAGACCTTGAAGGCCGGGGGAGGTAGATGCTGAATTAAGACCCCCGCTGCCAGGGCATGGGCTGCGGCAGAGCCGGCACCGCAGCGGCACGGAGGCAGCTC
>NW_010552074.1:0-19266 GCF_000687285.1 Phaethon lepturus
CTCCTCCCCAAGCCCGTAGCATTGCATGGGGCTGTTGTTAAACTTATTAAACCTCATACAACTGACCTCTGCCCATCGATCCAGCCTGTCCAGATCCCTCTGCAGAGCCCTCCTACCCTCCAGCAGATCAACACTCCCACCCAACTTGGTGTCATCTGCAAACTTACTGAGGGAGCACTCAATTCCCTCATCCAGATCATCAATAAAGATATTGAACAAGACAGGCCCCAGAACCAAGCCCTGGGGAACACCGCCTGAGACCAGCCACCAGCCGGATTTAACGCCGTTCACCACAACTCTCCGGGCTCGGCCATCCAGCCAGTTCCTCACCCAGCGAAGAGTAAACCTGTCCAAGCCACGAGCCGCCAGTTTCTCCAGGAGAATATTGTGGGAGACGCTGTCAAAGGCTTTACTAAAGTCCAGGTAGACAACATCCACAGCCTTTCCCTCATCTACTAGGCTCATCACCTGGTCATAGAAGGAGATCAGGTTGGTCAAGCAGGACCTGCCTTTCATGAACCCATGCTGGCTGGGCCTGATCCCTTGGTTGTCCTGCAGGTGCCCTGTGAGCACTCTCAAGACCAACCGCTCCATAATCTTCCCCGGTACAGAGGTCAGGCTGACAGGCCTGTAGTTCCCAGGATCCTCCTTCCGGCCTTTCTTGTAGATGGGCGTCACATTGGCAAGCCTCCAGTCCCCCGGGACCTCCCCTGTTAACCAGGACTGCTGAAAAATGATGGAGTCAAACATTTCAACCCAGGTTACTCGTTCTCTTGTTTGTGAAAGGGTTTGTGTGGGCAGATACAGTAGAGGAAAAAAAGTGTAAATTAAATTCATCAGTGATGTTGAAACTCAAGATCACAAAGTCTTCCAGAGAGTTTCATAGAGCACCACTCATTTATTTTGCTCTTCTTAATATTCCCTGCACAGCTTGAGTTATGGAAGTGCTAGGATTTTTGAAGTTAGCCTCAAAAGTGAGATTTTGGTGTTAGGGCCTGAGAAAATCCACAAAAGTCTGTCAGGCCAGAAAACCTGGAGGTTAGATAGGTTGGCATGTTATTTGGACAGAAAACAGCTTGCTGTGGGGCGCTCCTGGTTGCTTTATATTTTCCGAGTTGTCATCAGAATCAAAACAGCTTGACGCAGCACTTACGATTCATTTTCAGTGTGGAACAAAGCCAGAAGTCAAGCACCGCGTTATGAGTGTAACACATAACAGGCCCTTTAGCTACACAGAAAAGTTTTATCCGGTTTGCAAGTGCCAGTCTAGTTTCCTTGTGCCTAAGTCTCTGTGACATCAAGACATACGTAGTCATTTCTACCTTCACCATACATTATAACCTGCCACTCTTCAGCTTCTTCACTTACCATTCCACTACTATGGCTTTAATCTGCAGTTTCCTATGCGCTAATTTGAGGCCTAGCAGTTTTCATGTATTATTCACTTCCATTTGCTATACTTGTTAAACAGTATATGTTCATTGGAGTTAATAAATCACCATTCACTTTCCTTCTCATGTTTCCCAGAACAGAGTTATTACTCAATCTATCTCTGCCGACAGCAGCTTCATAGCTTCCACAGATTTCTCTGTATTCATGAAGCTATTTATCACTGTACCTGTCTTAAATATTAGCAAAGTAATCTTGCTCGAAAGGCTTAAGCTATAATCTGTCGGAGGTGTATGTGGAGGCATACATATGTCTGACTCTAAATTGTGTGAAATGTCTGCCTATTGGTTGTGTGACATCCACCTCAGTTTGCGTAATCCGAGGTTATTAATGTGCTTATCAAAGAAGAATAGAAAGAAAGCTATCTTCCTTATGTGTCTCTTACAGATACAGAAGGGACCAAAGTCTGAAGACCTTATTAATTTTGTATATCTGCTTTTGCTCTCATCCCGAGGAGCATATGACTGAGGTCGGAGACTGGGGTCTTTGCCCTTTCTGAGCCCCTGAAAGGAGATGCTAGACTCCTTCCCTTCCACTCCTTTAGCACGGTGTGAAGATGCAGATAGGAGCCAGAAGGTCAGGGCTGCCTACACAGGCAGGTGCAGGCAGGCACCAAGGCATGCTGCCTGTGATTTCGGTCAGTGAAAAGTTACTATTTCCATAATCAAAGTTGAGCAGCCAGCACTGAAGTGAACAAATCCATCCTGCCAGCATTTTGCTGTGTGATTCGCAGACCCAGTTCTTCAGGTTTGACCTTCTGTGGCAGAACAATATGCGGTTTCTGTCTTAAACATTTCACGGTTCCAAGGAACCCACACCTTTTTTTTTTGGTACAACGGCTTGAACATGCCTCGATACGGAGTGGACCCCAGAAAAGACCGAGATACAGTGCCTGCGCAATGACCGGTTCCTGCAGAGCAGAGATACGGTGGGAGAAGACACCAAGGCCTGCAGAGGTGCCATTGCCTGATTGAATCAGCTTGTTGCATATGCATGCAGACGGAGATTGTGGGACTCGGACTGTATAACAATGACACCATCGGAAGCAAAAAGTGGGACCTCCACCAGCAAGGAGCATCAAGAGGACCAACGGGACGCCACTGGATCCACGGGTGGTGATATCTTTGCTGCCTTTCTCTCTCTCTCTATCTCTTTCTCTTTCCTCTCTTTGTCGAAGTGTAAAAGATGTGCTGTAGGGGACTTGTTTGTTTAGTTGAATTATTTAGTTAGAGTAGTTGCCATTGAGTCATTTATGTAACCTCATGCCTTGCATTTTGTATTATTAAATTGTTAAATTTGTTGGCTGATGTCATTTCACCTTAATTCAGTCCAAGGGGATCACAAACTTGGTCGCTGGTCTCACGGGGAAGGAGGTCGTCCTAAACGACTCCTTTCGGGCCACGACACCTTCATTCCTGTTTCCCATGTCAACTATTTTTCTTTTAGCTTTATTAAAACTTGTGCCGTTGTGTTGCAACTATTTCACTACATCACACAGACAATTTTTCAGCCATAATGTGACTTCTTAATTTACTAATGTGTGTCACCAAAAAAATTATATCAATCTAGCATGAATCCTTACAGGATGCCACTGGTCATAAACCCATTCATGAATGTTTCCTCATTATATTAATCAAACCAACTATTTGAAAAAAACAAAGAAGTAATCAGAAAGTTTGAACTGCTTCATCAGAACACAAAGGATTTTTTTTTCAAAGTTTATTACCTTGGACTTTTATAATTAGCCATAATATTTCTTCAAAGTAGAACACTGATATTTGACAGATTTAAAGAATGACAAATTCAGTTAAGTGACAATTCAAACAGTTGATCTTTTGTTCCTAAAAATCTGTCCCATTAATATGACAAAAAACCATGAATAGAACCCTTTTAACCAATGGGAAGGAAATAATAGTTCTAATTCTCAGCTTGAAAAGAAATATAGCCAACTATATGGCCAGCGACACCATTATGAAAACGTAGTTTTAGGCACAGGCTGTTGGAACAATCATGAATGAATTGTTTAGGTCCGGTTCAACAAAGTGCCCATGTGCACCCTAGATTAGTGGCTCTCAGACAACTAAATCATTTGAGAAACAGGGCATCATTCTTTCAGGGGGGATATTCATAATGGTTACATTTTGTGGAATAATTGCTGGGGTTGACTTAGAAATCAAACTTATATTCACGCTCTAAGAACAGCATTGAAGCAGGGTGGAATGCAGCTAATGTGCAACGAGTCTGTACCGTGGCAATTCCCTAAGCAACCCTAGATGTTGGCAACATCAGAGGAACTTGGTGTGCCGACTCTGAGAAATTGCGTGGAGGGTGGAGTGGAGACACCACGGCCATGCTCTGTGATAACGAAGGAATCTAAAGGTACATGGTGTAAATTGATAAACTGCACATTTGATGCCCTGGGCCAACAGTCTGTCAACCTTTGATGTAATGCTGTACTCGGAGTGAACTTTGCTTATTATAATATCATTATAATATCAAAACACACCTCCATCCCAAAAGTTAACTGCCTCCCAAGATGCAACCACCCCTCAATGAGCTTGCGCACTGAATTTTTCCTAGTCTGTGTCTTTAAATGTGAAGCAAGAGGGTTTTGGACCAATCTTGATAAAGGTATGTATGACTAGAGTCACTCAAGCTCCACCTGCAAAGTAAAACACTGTAAAATAGTTTGAGAGGGGGTGGATGTCAGGGAAGATACCATCAATGTCAGGGAAAATACCATCGCAGGTATGTCCCCATTCTCCTGACCTTTAAGATCTGCTGATGGGCTGACCCTCTCTTCCTCCCCACTGAGACGCCTTTGGGTAAGATTCAAACACTTGGCTATCTCAAGTGAATCCCCGGAAATCTCAGGAATCTCTATAGAGTTGCTTTATTACCCCACACATGTGTAACCCGGCCGTAGTTAATCTATTTGCACATGCTTTGCAGACAGTGAATTTATCACCGGCAATCTAAAAGAATTTATGCATCTGTTACTTCAATAAATCGCACTATTTTTTGACTCAGCCGAGTGTGTTGTCCAGGAATGCGACTGTACCTTTGACTGTGGCCATGCAAGTTCAGGTGGTGTCCGGCTGAGCAGGTTGTGTGATGTTAGTAGTGCATCTGGACCCATGGTAGTCCAACAGAGGTGTTGGGCATGACTGGACTAATAACACTAATTTGGGCATCACTCAAAAACTAAGCCAAGCCGCCTTCAGTCCCTCTGATATCTGAGGATCCGCTGGAACGCATGAGGGTTTAGTTTCTGCCAAATTACTCTGCCTCTTAATGCAATACCTTTGCCTAAGGAAGGAAAACTACCATGTCACCATCTAGAAGACCTTTTCTCTCTTCAGAGACTATGAAGTCAGGTAGTTTTGCTAAGAAGGCAGTTGTTTTGAATAAGCCCTCAGAACCTTACTTTTACATCTGTGAAGTGGGGATAATACAAGATTACCCTCCTTCAAAATGACATCATGATAACCGTTGCCAGGCTATGGGATCTGTACAGCTATCTGAGGTATTTGTCACCTAAGCCAGATATGCAGCTTTGTTAGCTTCCAAAATAATAATAATAAAAGCATGTTTTGAATTAATCTGATGCATAGCACCCAAGGAATCCTATGCTGTCATCATACTGCCTTGTCACAGTTTAGAGCATTTGAACATGTGCAGTCCATCAGTCACACGGCAGATGTGGGAGGCATTAACAATAGTTGGTAATAAGAAAACACAGTATTTTTCTTCTATTACAAAGTTCAGCAAGATTTCAAATATTTAGAAATTGAATTTTCCCACCTTAAAAAATCAATATAATAATTTTGCCTTTAAAAAACTGACTTTTGGAAAATCATGCATTAATATGTCAGTTCTCTGTGAAGGAATGAACATGAAAATTATACTCTCTCATTTTTTTATTACCTTTTCAAATTCCAAAACTTGAAAAGACATAAAACTATGCAAAGTAGATATTCATTCATGCATTCACATGTGTTAATGCACAGGTAGGTAACTGCAGGGAAGGCAGGACTCATTGTCTAATTTTAGCCATCTAAACTTAAGACATAGGTTTTAGGTCTCATGCAGTTAGTGGAAAAGGTGGGAACCTTCACAAAACAGTTCATCTAATCCTAAAGTAGATGTTCAAAGTAGTTAGGGCAGTCACATCATCCTTGTAGAGCTAAAATAGGGCAGATGTGTCCCATCGGAATAGGTGACACAGAAATAATGTGTGTCTACAGATACGAACCCAGACATAAAGGACTGTATTAACTGTGACACTCTAAAGGTGTCATCAACCAGAAATTGCTACTATTCAAAGATGTTCTCCCCTCTGCCTAAGGACTGATACTAACTGCTGACCAATGATAACAGCAAATAGTTTTTTCTTTTAACTCTGTTAATCAAGACTGGTAGGACCAAGACCCCACCAACGACATGCTAAAATGTGCCCAATGAAAATCCTGTCCAATGTGCAAATCCAATGCAAATACGTTATATTCAAGGCCTAAGGAGTCCACATACAGCTGTAAAAACAAATTACTGTATCTCAGTTCTAGTATACAACTGAGAACAAAAACTAGATGTTTATTTAAAATGTATTGACAAAGCCATAAGAAAAAGCACTTTTTCACACTATTACTACAAAACTGCTCAGTTGGGTTTATGTATATGTATTCTGTCTATCCCAAATGGGCTGAAACTGCTCTTTGACCAGACTAGGTTATCTTCAACTTCAATTGCAACCTTGCAAGTAAAAGTTCAAGCACAGCCTAAATGAATTCCCTAGGGGATGGTGAATCTGCTGTGTCCAAGCATACTTGGGTTACAAACAGCCTAAGCCAGACAGATCGACGGAAAGCAAAGAGAAAGCAGAACATGCCATGTCTAAGGACAGTTCAGAACCACTCTTTTGAGGTCTACCAGCACAGTTAGCATTTGCAATGAAGTTTCCTGCTATGTTCTGGTAGATTTTTAACTGAATGATGACAGAATTCGACATCTGTTCCTATTTTTTATCTATAGCACCTTTGTTTTTAGCTTCAGCCCTCTTAGCAAGGTGACATTTTGGAACCAGTGTTTCCATTAGCTCAGATCAAGCAGTGCCTTATTTCTGAAGAAGCCATATCTATTTTAATGGAGGTATTTAATGGCATAGCACCCTCCTCAGTAAAAATGACAGTGACAGAAAAAGACCCTCATTCTGCACTATATCACTTAGAAGACAAGAATAGGCCATAAAAGCAGGATTCATGTGAAGCTTTATCTAGTTTATAACCAAGGAAGGTAGCAGGAGTGAGCCATCATACATTTCTAAAGTATACATTAGACCAGGAATAAAACAGTGGCTATTGTTAAAAAACAGGTAAGCCTTTCAGGCTTTCTAAATATTAAACCATAAATATTAATACTTAATAATTAATAAAATGTTGTCTAGGAAGGCAATGCAGAGTTGCTTTCAAAGGAAGAAAAAAAGAAGAACTGGTTGAGTTTTTTTACCAATCCTTATTCTGTATCATACAAGCAAAAAATAAATTGTTTAATCAGAGCTTTAACAGACTGAATTGTAATGTTTCCATTTTGGAAAAAAAAAGTCATCATGCTTCAGTGTTAGGAAAAAAACATTAAACCAACAGAACACACAAAGTTTGTGGCTAAATTTTGGAAACCTGCATTACAAATACAGCATGTGGATGGATATTCTACTATCTCATAAACTTTGTTTCAAGATGGTCTGTGGCTGGGACTTTCATGATCTCTTTTTCACTTTCTTATGTGGATTCTTTAGTGTCTAATGGGAACTTATATTGTTGTCTTCTCCTTATTGGTAGGTGCTCTTTCATCACTCTATTATTGTCGTATGATATGTCAGACCTTCATAATCTTGAGGCCACTATCCCATCTGTAAATTTTGGCTGAAATAGACCACACAACTAAAAGTCAGCTGTGGTGGGGTGATGGAGAGGGGGACAGATAGCAAAAAAAAAAAGAAATTCACACATACACTGAGCATGTGTCTCATTTTCTTAAGACTCTAAGTGAGTTATGTGCTTGAAAGAAAGATTTAGAGCATTCATGTTGAACAGCGATTAGCTCCCTAATTTACATGGCAATCCTAGAAGCCCAAATTTCTTATACAAAAACCAGAGAGAGGTAGGATGCTACCAAAAGGAGATTCAGTGTATTTACATCAAGTATCCAGAATAAGCAGCGAAAATACTATACTTTCCATACTCATCCTTCTTCAAATGTGACTTTCACAGTCACAAAGGTCTGCAAACCTCGTTCACTGTCTATCTTGCAACTTCTTCATCAAATAAAACATGGGTCTTAAGCGACAGCCTGTGCAGTAAACAATCATAACTAATTTCTTGATTAATATCCATCAGTTAGAGTGCTTCAAGGAGAGGTACTTTTAAAAAAATGTATCTGATGAAGTAAGTAACACAAGGACACCATTATGGAAGAGACTTGTCTTGAATCATCTGGAGGTTGAAGTGGGTATTTATTTGTAGGTTGATCTAGTAACATTAAAGCTAGCTTACAGTAAAAAATACAGTGGGAAATGAGGAAATAATATAATAAAAAATAAATATAATAGCTAAGACCTCTATTGGAACATGAACTTTAAGGTTTCAAACCCAGCATCTCTATTAAGATAACCTTTAAAGATGAAGCAGATGGAAGAAAAAGTATCAGGCAGACATGGGAATCCTTGGTTACAGTAGATCAACCCAATTACATTCAGCACATTGAAGCAGTGTAAGCTTATATCAGATTTGTAAATTTAATTTTTGCCTTTTCTGACATATTGTGATTTTCTTTTGTTAGTCCATATTTTATTAGACTAAACAAGAGAAGTAGTAGATCCAAGAAGTAGTAGATCTAAGAGATCAAAAACAATTATTCAAAATGCCCAGTGAAAACTAATAGTTAAGAATCCGGTACTGATTATCTAAAGAAACACTCACTATACAAGCGTACCTGTATGCTGCATACATATCACGCATGCCCCCTTAGAGTTGTGAAAAAATCTTGACAGACAATTGCTCATTAAAATCTGATAATTGTAATCAGAGTTCTTTGACTCCCTCTAATTGGTAAAAGCAGAACTAAAGCAATCTGTTCTTTTGGCATTCTGTCTGTCTAATGTATCTCATAAGAATTAGAAAGCAATATATAGAAGAAAAAATGCATTATTAGTTGTAGGATTTAAAAGACATCAATTAACTTCTTTAAACCCCCCCTTTTTTCCTTTAAAAGATGAGGCAATTTGTTTCCTTGATGTGTGAGCCATCATCAAATCTAAATTCACAGCAAGAACACTTCTGAGATAGCCCAAACTTATCATGAGGTTAATGAACCATTGCAGTAGCCCGATCAACCTCATTTGTCAATGAATAAAATTGCTTATCTGTTACCTTGCAACATAATTTGTAATAAAACTGCCAAAATAAGAACTTATTTATGTTTCTCTTTAGCAAAGATTGCTCCTTCAGATTGTAAAGTGTGTGTATAATCGGTCAGTAATGTAAGGAGAGCTTATTATTTTACAGCAAAAGTCACATATTCAGTCTGCACCAACTTCTGATTTTTTGGAACATAGGTGTTATGTGAGAGCAGAGTTAGACTCACAATATTTCAAGCAATTTCTGTTGTGAGGCCTATAAAAACAATTTAATACAGGATTGTGTGTGGGTAATGATACCCAGAATCTCTCAGGGAAAATCAGGGCAGAAAATTTAAGCATAGCAGGTCACTATTACCATGCTGGCATGCTACTCTGTTATTGTTCCATTTATTTATTTTATTAGTTATTATACACGACAACCACAAATTAAACTGGATGAAGTATATCAAAACCTGCAGGTTCCAAGTTTGGAACAGTCAACGAGGGAAAGTTGCTGATAAATAATCATTGCATTAGTCACAAGGTTTTTTCTGCTGTTAACCAGAAGACAGAGGAGCAATGGAGGTAAAGTGGGTGACATTTACTGCTACGCAAAAAGCAATGGTAGAGTGGTCCTACCCGTTGACTCTGAATGCACAGATGTGAGC
Organism: Phaethon lepturus; assembly: GCF_000687285.1. Taxonomy (NCBI): domain Eukaryota; kingdom Metazoa; phylum Chordata; class Aves; order Phaethontiformes; family Phaethontidae; genus Phaethon; species Phaethon lepturus. The sequence goes on from NW_010552074.1 coordinate 9,514, forward strand.
AAGCAGGCTCGGAAACAAGTGGCTCAGATATAATCACCAAGAATTATTGCCCTCTTCAGTCACAGGTGAATGAGTCTTGGAAGTCTGGACAGAGGATAGAAACAAACCAACTAAGTAATCTTAGACCTCTTGGCCAGAAAGGGTGAAAAAGGCTAAAATGAAGTGTAAGACATTTACTGTGGAGTACACTTTCTGATTAAACCACCTGAAGCTGTAGAAAAATTTAGAAAATTCTGCAAAACCCTTCCTGTGTCCTAGAACATTTTTTGCAAACAGAACAACATTCACAGGGTTGTTTAATTCTCCCCAATTGACCAGAGCTGTGACATAAAAGCCCCATTAAATGCTGAGTGTGTGGGGTAGCCCATCATGTGCGTAAGGTGGTCAGTGTGCATATAGAAAAATCTACATTTAATTTTATCACAGAATCACAGAATCATTAAGGTTGGAAAAGAACTTTAAGATCAAGTCCAACCACCAACCCAACACCACCATGCCCACTAAACCATGTCCTGAAGGGCCACATCCACACGTTTTTTGAACACTTCCAGAGAGGGTGACTCCACCACCTCCCTGGGCAGCCTGGTCCAATGTTTGACCACTCCTTCAGTAAAGACATTTTTCCTAACATTTACTCTAAACCTCCCCTGGCTCAACTTGAGGCCATTTCCTCTCATCTTATCGCTGGTTACTTGGGAGAAGAGACCAACACCCACCTCGCCACAACCCCCTTTCAGGTACTTGTAGAGAGCGATAAGGTCTCCTCTCAGCCTCCTCTTCTCCAGACTGAACAACCCCAGTTCCCTCAGCCGCTCCTCGTAAGACTTGTGCTCCAGACCCCTCCCCAGCTTCGTTGCCTTTCTCTGGACACGCTCCAGCACTTCAACATCCTTCTTGTAGTGAGGGGCCCAACACTGAACACAGGATTTGAGGTGTGGCCTCACCAGTGCTGAGTACAGGGGCACGATCACTTCCCTACTCCTGCTGGCCACACTAGTGCTGATCCAGGCCAGGACGCTGTTGGCCTTCTTGGCCACCTGGGCACACTGCCGGCTCATGTTCAACCGGCTGGCAACCAGCACCCCCAGGTCCTTTTCCGCCAGGCAGCTCTCCTGCCACTCCTCCCCAAGCCTGTAGCGTTGCATGGGGTTGTTGTGGCCAAAGTGCAGGACCCGGCACTTGGCCTTATTGAACCTCATACAGTTGACCTTGGCCCATCGATCCAGCCTGTCCAGATCCCTCTGCAGAGCCCTCCTACCCTCCAGCAGATCAACACTCCCACCCAGCTTGGTGTCATCTGCAAACATACTGAGGGAGCATCTGACCCCCTCATCCAGGTCATCAATAAAGATATTGAACAAGACCGGCCCTAGAACCGAGCCCTGGGGAACACCGCTTGTGACCGGCCGCCAGCCGGATTTAACGCCGTTCGCCACAACTCTCTGGGCTCGGCCATCCAGCCAGTTCCTCACTCAGTGAAGAGTAAACCTGTCTAAACCACGGGCCGCCAGTTTCTCCAGGAGAATGCTGTGGGAGACGCTGCCAAAGGCTTTACTAAAGTCCAGGTAGACAACATCCACAGCCTTTCCCTCATCCACTAGGTGGGTCACCTGGTCATAGAAGAAAATCAGGTTGGTCAAACAGTACCTGTCTTTCGTGAACCTGTGCTGGCTGGGCCTGATCCCTTGGTTGTCCTGCACATGCCCTGTGAGCGTCTTCAAGATGAACCATTCCATGATCTTCCCCTGTATGAAGGTCAGGCTGACAGGCCTGTAGTTCCTGGGATTCTCTTTCTGGCCCTTCTTGTAGATGGGATTCACATGGGCAAACCTCCAGTTGTCTGGGACCTCCCCTGTTAACCACGACTGCTGATAAATGATGGAGAGTGGCTTGGCAAGCTCCTCCACCAGCTCCCTCAGTACTCTCAGGTGGATCCCATCAGGTCCCATAGACTGGTGGATATCCAGGTGACTTAACATGTCCTTAACTGCTTTCTCCTGGATTATGGGGAGTTTATTGTGCTCTCCATCCCCGTCTTCCATCTCAGGGGGCTGAATACCCTGTGGATACCTGAACTGGCTATTAAAGACTGAGACAAAGAAGGCATTAAGTACCTCAGCCTTGTTCTCCTCCTGCGTGACAATGTTCCCTCCCACATCCAGTAAGGGATGGAGATTCTCCTTGCCTCTCTTTTTGTTGTTAATATATTTGTTAAAACATTTTTTTGCTACCCGTTATGACTGTGGCCAGATTGAGTTCTAGCTGGGCTTTTGCTTTTCTAATTTTCTCTCTGCTTGACCTAACAAGATCCCTGTACTCTTCTTGAGTTGCCCGCCCCTTCTCCCAAAGGTGATAAACTCTCCTCTTTTCCCTGAGTCCCAGCAAAAGCTCCTTGTTCAGCCACGCCAGTCGCCTTCCCCACCAGCTCATCTTAGGAACATGGGGACCGCCTGCTCCTGCGCCTTTAAGACTTCCTTCTTGAAGAATGTCCAGCCTTCCTGGACCATTTTGCCCTTCAGGAGGGGCATACATTCATTCACATGATATGAAAAGCCTCCAATGACACCTGGATATTTTATGTTATGTTGCCTGTCTCTGGAAGGGCCAGTGCTGTGAAGCAGAAACAGAAAACCTTTAAAGGGTGACAAAAATGTCCCACATTGTTCCAATGAACACCATTAAGTGCAGGAAAATGTTTCCACTTGCTGTCCACGCACAAGTTTTGATTACCATGGCTCACTATCAAATGCTCAGTCAGGGGTGTAACCTGTAGCAGAACATGGGACATGGAAAATTCCACCAAAAGTTATTCAGCCTTTAGACTTGCAGCACACTCTTGCTTAAAGTCCTTCTTGTTTAAAGTTCGTGCTTTTCAAATTTCACTTTGCAGTTCTCAAGATTATCAGCTATGTTTTTCAATTAGAGGCAAGTTAAAAGCATTGAGTACATGTGCTCCTAAAACTTACAACCACCTCATGGTTTCTTATGACAGGCAAGAAGATAAAAATTGAATACTGTGTTTCTGACACCAAGTTTCTTTGCTTTTCTTCCCCAACAAAGTACTTCACAAATAGCACCCAAGCATTTGTTTTTTCTCTCATGTGTTCTCTCTGAATATTTCCCTTCCTTACCTGCGTTACTTGAAACATAAGTGTCCAGGGAAGAGTTGGTGTGGGAAAATGTTGTGCAAGCTAAGCAAGACAATGAAGACAGAAAGGGATTGAACGCAGAAAAGCTGATATTGGCTTGGTTCAAGGAACAGAATAGGTCTTCTTGAAAGGTTTCTGCTGGAGAAGGTCTCTGTCTCTTCCCACTATCATAAGATGGTACCTGGAGTGGTCATGCCCTGATGCAGTTGTATTGTGTATACCAGTGATACCCAGTACCTCCACTGTTGTGCTGGATGTTTTGACATGGAAATTCTCCATCAGACATCAAAAAAGAACTACCTGAAATGAGAGTGAAATGCAACCATGTGCCAAGGACCCATGTTCCATTTTTAAACATCTGCTTCAGATAAAATATCAAAGGTTCCTAAAATAAAAGTTCTCATTTTGGGAACACTGTTTTGATTTGTTTGTTTCCTCTGGAGCCAGAATAAGTTACAAAAATAGAATATATCACCTAAAACTTTTTCAAACATGTTGTTGACTGTATACTTGCCAGAGGAGGGAAAAAAAAAAAGGACAAAATTAAAAATATAAATGCAGTAAAATTGTGAACAGCTTGAGAGAAAGTGCTCAGCATAGACAAAGAAATTAAGAAGTCATAAAATTAAAAAAGGTTAATGTGATCATCAACTCTGTTTATAACACAGATGCACACAGTTTTAAGAATCTGTTCTTGATTGAAATGTAGCATAATTTGTGGATAAATATGTCTAGTATTGCTGGTCATGGAGAATGTCTAGCAATTGACATTAAATTATTGCAAGGGTTAATCATCTTCACTATTAAAAAACACTTCTAATTTTCATCTTGACACTTCAACTTTCCACCAGCAGACCCTGTAGTATCTGATGTTATGAAGAGGCTGTTAAAGCATTACTTGTGCTCACTTGTCCTTATAGATTGGGATCAAGTCACCCTTTGAAAATCTGCTGGGATATTTCATGCTAAGACTTGCAGAGAAAAATGGATAGGGCAAGTAAGGAAGTATTTTCTACTCTCAGGAGCAGAGCTGTACTTGAAATAATCAGGATAGGATGTTTCAAAGCAATCTTCAGGAGTTACCTAGCCAGTTCAGCAGTAGATGAGTGGCTCACTTTTGGACTTCTTTGAAAATCCCAAAGTTAATTATCAGTGTTTGTACAACTCTTTGAACCTTTAAGATGTTCTGAAGAAAGGTAAGCGTGATGATAGTTTGTATTAAACACAGCTTGTAAATTATATAAATCACACTTTAAATCCCTGAATAGATTGATCGTGTTCTAGGAGTTTTCCCTCTACGACATGTCTAATCAGATTCAGTTACAACTCTATACTGCATATCATAAGCTTATTAAGGAGATCATTGAAAACTATGAAGCAAGAGACTCTAAAAGCATCTAAGAGTTTCACCTTACTTTCAGCGTTGTGTTTAAAACACACACCATATTTGATGTCTTTAAGCGCTTCTGATAAAACTAAATGATTGTACTTAGAGGTAATTTAGGTACTAATGATTCATGATCTACTTAATAAAAAGTTGAGGAGGAAAAGACTGTCCCACATTGCTCCTCTTCCTGAAGATGAAAATACCACAGGTAGCCGTTAGCTGGCAACTGGCAGCTCTTTCAAGGTCTACAAGCTTCCAAACCAAAAGAATCTAACAAGTAATATGTAGAGCTAAAACTCATGTGGTTGGGACAAAAGAGAAAATTATTTGCATAAACAGGTTGTTTCAAGTTATTGTTATCCTATAGCTTAGTTTTATAAAGTATTAGTGACTCTACAATGCCACACAAGTGAGTGATTTTCCAGTCCTTCTCTGACACCCTGGTTGCTGGAAGGGGCGTTCATCTGGTAGCGGTTTGGCGGTATCCTAGGTACAAGGGCTGCCTAAAAACCATTAGCTTTTTGGCTTTGTCAGCTCTGCAACGCATGTGCCGAAGTCCTGAAAGGAAGTTAACATTAGTCATTTGTGTGGAGCGCCATAAAAGCAATCGCAGATGAACCAGAATACAGATATGGAAATATATCTTCATAATCAGTTTTACAATAACACTAAAAGGCTTTAAAGGTTCCCATTATGCTAGATAAATACTGGCTATCATAGTAAAACCACCATGTCCCCAAAGCTTAGGATTCAAGCAGATCATGTAGCCCAAGGATAAAGAATAAAGGCACAGAAAGACGGTTACAAATACGGTAACGGGCAGAAGCAATCCCCTCCTCACGCCCCATCCTAGGCCTCGATCACTACTACTCCTGTCATATCATCTTTACTCAGAAGTTAGATATCAACCAAAATTCACATTGAAAAATAAAAAAGACATGGAGCAAATATTTTTTCTCTTCAGAGGTGTTTTCTTGGATAATGAACTTACTTGGTTTAAATGCTTTTTCTGTTTTCTTTATAAGTCAGACCAATCTGGTTGAGAAAACCAGCTTATTTGGGACATAGAACAATAACAGACTTTTGATTATCACTTAATTTGAAAGTTTCTTAATCTGATGTTTAATAAATAATGTCTGTTTCCTATGCAAACCCAACATTTAGTTAATAACCTTTAGCACCATTTAAGGTTTTTTATTTCTGTAACCTATAAAGCTTCTTGGATTCCAACCTGAGGGCTTTCTAACACAGCAATCACTCTTTATTTTACATATGCTTCCCTAGATATTCTCATGATACAATTGCCATAGTGCCTGCAGATATATCCTAGAAACTACACTGCATGTGTTTATGTCTAGGAGCTCCAAGGCTTATGGACGGTGGCTCATTCTTGCGTATGTACGTACACTGTGCAGGCAGTGAAAGAGCCATTTGTGCTTCTGTGACTTGTCATTTATAGCATTTTCCTGCCTTCCAGGTGTAAAAGGCTCAGTGTTACAAAGGCTAAGATGCTACTTAGCGCAAGTACCTGCACTTTAGTACGTAGTACTAAATATAGGGAAGACTAGTGGCCAAGTCAGGCTTTTCTCCACAGAGAGATTACTGCTAAATTGTTTTAAGATGCCACGGTAAAGTATTTCCTAGAAAGTCATTATTTTTGTTGATTGCATAATAGTAGTTCTTTATGGCCCAGTTTGTACATGTTCAAATTTCCCATAAAATGCACATACGTCGCATGAGACAGCCCCTGCCCTGCCTTTCCTGCAGAAATTTCAATTTAAATAGAAGACAGTGAATCCTGCAGAATGCCTAGCACAAATGTACTACCTGCATTATTTTTTCTTGTTGTCTTTTAATTATGACATAAAAGTATGACAATTGGTAAAAGGATGATACTCATCCAATCTTTTTTTTGTCCTAAAATTGGATGATATTGTAATGACAGGTAGAATTTTTCCTTCATATTACAGAAATTTGGAGAAAAGCTTGACTTGCTTATTCTCGAAGAAAAAATATCTATGTCCTGGTCATTAACAGACTGAAGTTGTTCTCAAGAGAACTGTGCCAAATTCACAAATTCATACCCGTATCTTTCTAATTTAAGTTTGTTAGTCCAGCTTTCACTGAGACACACCTGTTTAAGAGTAAATGGAATAGTTCCAGTACGATTTGCATAAGTAGATATTTTTCAACCAGCTTAAATTAAAACAAGGAAAAAAACCCTGCACTTGCACTAGAATAAGTCTAATTTGTTTATATTTACAAATAAACTACAATTCCTCTCTTAACCCTTAGTTACTCCCAGTTTTAATAGGAAACCCTTGGGGTTTTGTTACAGAAACATCTACACAGTGGCAAATTCCTTACAGGCTCTAACTCCATTCCACTCGACAATAAACACAATGGGGGGAAATCCTGGCTCCATAGAAGTCAGGGAAGAGGATGTGGGCATTTCAGCACCCTGCAGTTCACAGGCATTTTGCTAGTTTCCCTGTACTAATATTTCAAACGGTAATGTTTGCAAATAAAGGTAAGTTTTTTGAGTGATGTTGGTAAATGAGGCAACTAAAATGTTTTAGGTAACTGCTAAAAAATTGTTGATATTGACAAGAAGTGTTTACTTTAAAAATATATTATCTGATCCTAGTTAGCAGGGGAGGTAAGGATAGAGAAGACAGTTACAGAGATAAAAGAAAATATTCACAGTGATAATGGGAAATGATAATACATTCCTAAACCTTTGACTAGAATGATGTTTTAATGGTGTACAACACAGTGGTGTTAATTAATTTTTTTTCCCCCAAAAAATTGACATTTTCAATCCACGTATAGAAACAAAACAGTATTTGAACGTTAACTGAGGAACTTTGCCTGTATATTTCTCTGTCAGCTTGGTGACTCCCTGTAATTAGCTCAGCTATCTTCTACGGATTGCTTGTCTTGGTTAAGTGGCGCTTGTGAAAGAAATGAAACAGAAATGTTCATAACAAGCAAATGTCGAAGTTATTTCCCCACTTTAACTTTGCAAATGTTTTATGATCAGATCTTTTTTTTTCAAAATCTTAAACATTTTCAATATTTTGGACACTTCTTGATAATAGAATTCAACATATAAAGATCCCACTCTTTCATTTAACTTCTGCATCCTCTCCGGAAAGTATTTTTCCAAGAGGCTGAGTTCTCATGTTGTTCTACAAGGCCAGATAACACTTTACTCTCTGACATGTTGCACTGGCCAAGACAGCTCTGCTTGCTTTATTGATCTGTTCTTTATAACTAACAACACCAAGTGACTTTTACATATATGACTGCTTGTAACAACTGTGAGCAAGTATTTCTTCAACTTCAAGAGACTATAAATCTAACCAGATTTTTAATCTCAACTATAGTGCTGTGCTGTTGTAATACTGTAATAGATGTTGTTTGGTGATTTATAGAGTGTTAAAAATGTAGAAGCTGTATATGGAGTTTCTTGAGGTAAAATAAAGTAATATCCTTTGCATAAGTATAGGAGTGGTTATGTGGCACTGTTGGACAAAAATAGTACTGTCAATCAACAAATATTTCTAAGTAGGAAAATGATCCATGGAATTCATGGGTAGGGATTTCTTTTCTTATTTTTCTCACCCTGGTTCCTGTTGTGTTAGAGTAGCAACAACCAGCCTGAGTAGAGCCTGTCTGGGTTTCTGTTCCTGTTACAGGACTAGGGATGTTAATTTATTACCTTGGAAGTCAGTTCTCAACCATTTCCAGATTTCACCTGGAGGAACTGGCAGGCAATTTGGGTATTGGTGGAGCAAAACAGTGGTGGTGAGAGCAATGAAATGATGTCATTTTTGATCTGTCTCATGAATTTAAAAGATAGAAGAGGCTCAGGCAGCCAGGCATCTTCCTGGCACACCATGCATTTTATCCATGCTCAAGAGGCATTGCCAGTAGTCAGGCAGTCACCAGAAAAGCAGGTCAGCAGATAGTAATGATTATTGTCTATTCATCATGAATTTGACTCTTTTAAGAACACAATTATGGAAGCTATGATAAAATCAACCCATGGAGTCATCTAGTCCCTCTTACAATTCTGATGCTCTCTGAAAAAGAAAATGCAATATGAAATAAAGGAGAAAATAGTGAAATATATGATGGACAGCAGGCTAAGGGAATAAATTTATTTTACAATGGCATGAGAAGTACAGCATGGTACAATAATGACGCAAGTACTGTGTAATAGCACAGATGCAAGAAGCATCATTTTGAGTTATGACTGTACTTTATTTTGAAATGAGGATAACACTGTCCAGTCATGGCTAATCTGGATTCAAACCAGCCATCCACAGAAGACAGTTCCTACTGTAAGGAATTATTTGTTCCCTTAGCCATCGAAACTTACTTCAGAACATTTATCGAAAAAGAAAACAACCTTGCTTAAGGCAACTTCATGAGTTTTAAGTAAAATGGAGGTATTACTAAACCATGTTCTTTTTTAATAATACAAAGCTCTTTTCGTGCAAGCCAGAGTTTTGAGAGAAAGACGAAGTATTTTGAAATAAGAGTGGTTCATTTGTGAACATCTAATGGATATTTGTTATAGATAGAATCTAATCTGTAGTGGCCTTTAGGTTTTATAAAGTTTCCCTGATTATTTCTTACAAAACTAACTTCACTGATATGGAGGTTTCACACTGAGATATAAAAAGAAGAGCCACTGATTAAGGGCATACTGCAAACAGTACTTTTGCCTTATAGCTATTTTATTGCTCACCTGTGGTTATGGAGATTTTTCTGCTTTTCTTCTGAAGTATTTTGCAAAAGGCCTTGCTATATTGCTCGTTGAGTTAATGGGCTTGCTTACTCATCATGGTTTGGAGAACAACAAAGGAAACTGCGTGTGTCCCAATTTATACCGCAAATGGAACAAACATCTTCTGTAAGTATGAAAGGATGATTTCTTTTAAAGAATAAAGCCCTTTGAAACCAATTAATATTTGACCTACATAGTAATGTACATATCTCCATGTTTTCTTCCTCGTTGCATAGAAGTGATTTTTCAGTAGCAGAAAAAGGGTAAATAAGTGTGTGTAATCATCCACTTCTATAACAAATATTTTGAGGTTACATATGCAAGCATTTTTTGCACCATTTCCATACAATTAAACCAATTTTACCTTTATAACCTGCTACAATACTAGCTGAAGAAAATAGGCTGCAACGAATCTTTCC